>NW_007741547.1:20193-24975 GCF_000696425.1 Galeopterus variegatus | reverse complement strand
CTGTGTTTTGCCACTGATTTTGCTCATATTCTTGCTGTAATTTACTGATGATTTTAACTTGCTGTAGGTAAATACTTCTATTTTGCCCTTTGGCACTTTTACAATTTATTTGAAAGGAAGAAAGTTTTCCACCATAAAGAAGACTGAGAAATAGTCCTTTTAAATTGTTAATGGCTTATTTAGTTACATTTAACACTATTTCTTCTTGATTAGTATACTATGTGAGGTGAGGATTTCATGTAGAGAAATTTGTATACATTTCTCCCCCAATATAAATTTTGTTGTACCATTAAAAGTGTGAGACAAAGGAAATGGCTACTATATACAGTGTTGAGAACGTTTTCAATCTAGAGAATATAATAGATTCCGCAAATCTATTAGAAAAGAAAAGAAAGGTAGAAAGGCCCAAAGGAAAATAGACAAATTGGGTAGGTGATTTGCAGAAGGGGTCACGCAAATGGGTGGTAAACTCAGAAGAAATGCTCAGCTTTGTTACTAATAAAAAATCCATATAAAAATGACAGTGAAATACCATATGATGCACCTGACTGGCAAAAAAATAAACAGTTTTGTAACATTTCATAGGAATGAGGATGTGGGGAGCTAGTAGGCAGGCACTGCTGGTGAGATTGTAATTGAACACATCGTATCAGGAAAGCAAGTTAGGAATGTATGGTGACATCAGGTACATTACAGGAAATGCACTCCACAGAACCTCTCACAGACCAGCACAGGGAGAAATACACAAAGACATTCCACATAGAGAAGCACAGGCAATAAACTCTGACACAGAAAATGGATTGAAGTATGGATCTAATTACTGAAACATGTGTAGACTTCCCAAAATAATACTGGCAAGTAACAACCAAAACACGGAACACAGACCAAAAAAAGTTATATAAACAAAATTTAAATTAATGAGTGTCTATGCAATGAAACAATGGGATTAGAAATAATGATAGAGGGGACCCAGTGTGCAGCCTTAGAGTTATGGGCAGAGTGTGACCGTAAATGCGGATTGTTCTACTGCTAGGCAAAGGTCACGACTTCCCTTCCTCACTGACTTAATGCTCGAGTGATTGTATGTGGATTTTTTATATTTGTTTGATGTCCTTTTGATCTCTCCTATTTGTGAAAAGGAGACAGTAGTTGAGCAGGTTTTATACAGGTTTTGTGTAATCTTAAGGTTAAAGTTTCTCATGATAAATGTGCACAATTATTTCTTTTCATGATTTTTACAATAAGTCTCCATTATCTCAAATGAATTCATGTTTTTAAGTTCTCTAAAATATAGCAATTATGATTACAACTATAATTCACAATGATTATCAATTAATTTTGGACAAAATAAGCTCTACAGAAAAATTTAGAACTTCATTCAAATAAATCTCTGAAGCACTACAATGTTCTTTTGTAGATTTTTGAGGTTTTCCTGTTATGGTTAAAGAAACAGTAAAGAATGAGAAAAAATAAGGAAAGGAAAAGGAAGAAAAGGAAAGGAAGGAAAGAAGGAAAGAAAAATAAACAAACAAAAAACACCAAAAAATAGTTCAGAGAGTATAAAAGGATCAAGTGCTTTTTATAAAAAGGGTAAATAAAAGTAGGTAACTTAGAAACATATGTATTGTTCCAAGTTTAATCTTGAGAATCTTATGCCTGTGTTTATTCTATTCTTTTCACAGTGTATTAAAATTGCCAATTTATTTTTCTGCTTCTTCTGTTGGACATTGAGCTTTTTGAATGAGAGTTTTGTTTGTGCGTAGCAAATTCTGTCTCATAGGAGACTGTGGCAGGCAGAATTCTAAGATGATCCTCAATGGGCCGGCAAATGAATACATAACAATGTTTTTAAGTTCTCTAAAGTATAGCAATTATGATCACGGCATGATTCACAATAATTTTCAATTAATTTAGGACAAAATAAGCTCTACAGAAAGATTTAGAACTTCATTCAAATAAATCTCTGAAGCACTTACAAACATGTGTATTGTTCCAAGTATAATCTTGAGAATCTTATGCCTATGTTTATTCTATTATTTTCACAGTGTATTAAAATTGCCAATTATTTTTCTGCTCTTTCTGTTAGGCATTGAACTTTTTGAATGAGAGTTTTGTTTGTGCGTTAGCAAATTCTGTCTCATAGGAGACTGTGGCAGGCAGAATTCTAAGATAATCCTCATTGACCCACATCCTTGCATAATCCCTCCCACTCGTGAATATGATGGGCTATCACTCCCACGGTTACATTATGTTATATGGCACTTTGAGAGAGGAAGATTATGGTTTAAGGAAGGATGATTATCCTTGCTGGGCCTGACCTAATCATATGAGACCTTTATATCTGGGTCTAGAAGTCACAGACAATAGAAGTCAGAGATTCAAAGCCAAAGGAGGATTTGACGTAAGGGATTCTATTGCTAGCTCTAAAGGAGTAAGCTGTGATATTGTGGAAAAGCCCTGTGGAAAAAAGCTGTGAGTGGCTCTAAGAGTTGACTGGCTCCCAACAAGCAAAGAGTCATACAACTCAGTCATACAACTGCAAGGACTGAATTTTGCCAACAACCTAAATGAGCTTGGAAGTATGAAGGGACTTCAAAACATTTGTGGAAAAATGAAATTAAAAGATAAAAACACAAAATATAAACTTTATTACGCAACATAAGCTAAACCAAGTTCAAGATGCTTTCGTAAGTGTTGATACCAACCACTTAATCCATCCCTAAAGAACTGAGGCTCCTGGGAATTTAACCAGGTCAATGCAGTCTGTTTTACATTATTAACTAAAGCAAAATCGGGGCTCCATAAAGATTTTTTAAGATTAGGAAACAAAAAGAAGTCAGAGGGAACCAAATCAAGACCGTAAAGTGGATGCCTAATGATTTTCCAGTGAAACTCTTGCAAAATTGCCCTTGCTTGATGAAAGGAATGAGCAGGAGCATTGTCACGGTAGAGAAGGACTCTAGTGAAACTTTCCCAGCTGTTTTTCTGCTAAAACTCTGGCTAACTTTCTCAAAACACACTCATAATAAGCAGATGTTACCATTCTTTGGCCCTCCAGAAAGTCGACAAGCAAAATGCCTTGGGCATCCCAAAAAACTGTTGCCATAACTTTGCTCTTGACTGGTGTGCTGTTGCTGTGACTGGATCACTTCCATCTCTTGGTAGCCATGGCTTTGATTGTCGTTTGTCTTCAGGATTGTACTGGTAAAGCCACATTTCATCTTCTGTTACAATTCTTGGAAGAAATGCTTCAGGGTCTTTATCCCACTTGTTTAAAATTTCCATTGAAAACTCTCCTCTTGTCTGCAGCTGATCCAGGTGCAACTTTGGCACCCATTGAAAAGGAAGTTTGCTGAACTGTAACTTTTCGGTCAGAATTATGTAAGCTGAACCAGTCACATGTCTATGGTATTGGCTATTGTTTCTGTTGTTAATCGTAAGTCCTCTTCAATTAGGACATGGACAAGATTTATTTTTTCCTGATAAATTGCTGTGGATGGTCTGCTGCTGCAGGCTTCATCTTCAACATTGTCTCATCCTTTCTTAAAACGAGTTATCCGTTCGTAAACTGCTGATTTCTTTACGGCATTATCCCTGTAAACTTTCTATAGAGCAGCAATGATTTCACCATTCTTTCACCCAAGCTTCACTATAAATTTGATGTTTGTTCTTGCTTCAATTTTAACAGAATTCACGTTGCTCTGATAGGGGCTCTTTTCAAACTGATGTCTTATCCTTCTTAGTGCCTCAAACTAGATCCTGTTCAAACACGTATGACAAGTTAGTACAAGTGTATTTTGGTGCCAAAAAAATTTGCAACCTATGACAAATTTTTCATAATTTGCATTTTCCACAAACTTTTTAAGACCCCTCATAGATTCTTCCCCAGAGCCTCCAGTAAGCGTGCAGCCAGCTGACACCTTGAGTGCGAGACCCTGAACAGAGAACCAAGTTGAGCCTGTGTAATAACAATTTTGTATTGTTTTAAGCCACTAGGTATGTGGTAATTTGTTACAAAACAATAGAAAACTATTATAAATTTTGGTTCCAACGGCCGGCCCGTGGCTCACTTGGGAGAGCGTGGTGCTGACAACACCAAGTCAAGGGTTAAGANAACCGGTCTGTATGTGGGATCCGAACCCTCGGGCAGGAGTGCTGCCACGCTTCCCAAGCGGTGCACCATCCAGTGCGCCACCGGGCCAGCCCTGACCTTGAGCTTTTTGAATGAGAGTTTTGTTTGTGCATTAGCAAATTCTGTCTCATAGGAGACTGTGGCAGGCAGAATTCTAAGATGATTCTCAATGGGCCGGCCCGTGGCTCACTCGGGAGAGTGCAGTGCTGATAACACCAACGCCCCGGGTTTGGATCCCACATAGGGATGGCCGGTTCGCTCACTGGCTGACCGTGGTGCTGACAACACCAAGTCAAGGGTTAAGATCCTCTTACCGGTCATCTTTTAAAAAAAAAAAAAGATGATCCTCAATGACCTACATCCTTGCATAAATCCTCCCCTTAAGAGTGGGAGGGATTGTGAATATGACGGGCTATCCCTCCCATGGTTACATTATGTTATATGGCACTTTGAGAGAGGAAGATTATGGTTTAAGGAAGGATGATTATCCTTGCTGGGCCTGACCTAATCATATGAGTCCTTTATATCTGGGTCTAGAAGTCCCAGACAATAGAAGTCAGAGATTCAAAGCCAAAGGAGGATTTGACGTAAGGGATTCTATTGCTAGCTCTAAAGGAGTAAGCTGTGATATTGTGGAAAAGCCCTGTGGA
>NW_007741547.1:14117-14631 GCF_000696425.1 Galeopterus variegatus | reverse complement strand
TGTGGGCTGGAAAGTCACTCATGTTCTAGAAACAAGGAGAAGTTCTGTTCCATATACTCCCTCATTTGCTCCACAAACAGTCGAGTGTCTGTCACCAGGTGGGGGTCCAGCCTCTGGAGAAGGCAGTGTGTGAGGCCTGGGGAGGAGGAGCCTGGATCTTGCTGGCCTGGGAAATGGGGCCTTTGAGAATCACTCCAGGCCACGGGGCCTTGCGAGGGGTCTGCTCAGAGCTGAGAATGAACCAAGTGTCTTCCTAAAATGAAGGGGTGCAGTTTGATGTGCCCCCAACGTTTCTGTCCAGCACTAACATTCTCTGCTCCTTTGATTCTAGGGCATACCGGGAAAGCCATCAGAAACCTTCAAAGGATAAATATCCTAAGGCTGTAGGTAGCCATCAAACCCATCTCAAGAGAAGGACTGTTCAATTCAATATTAGGAGAGGAGAGAGAAACTCCCGGAATGATAGGGGCAGGGGGGTCTAGTTGCCTACGGTGCCGGCCCAGCATTCAGAGGA
>NW_007741547.1:11721-12147 GCF_000696425.1 Galeopterus variegatus | reverse complement strand
AATGAAACCCCAGTGCCACACCCTGGCTAGGAGGCCCTGCTGTGACTGTGCCTCATCTTTTTTACCCTTCGCTTCAGCCCATTTGCTGCCACACTGGTCTCCCTGCTGGTCCTTCCCACCGTGGGCCTTCACCTTTGCTCCCCAGAAGACCTTCCCCTGGTCTTTGTATGTCCTCTGAGAGGCCTCCCCACCACTGCCAGCTAGAATGGTCACCCTCTGTCAACAGGCAGGCCTCGGAGGGAGTGGGCTTCTCTCCAGTGTGTGTCCCCCATCTGACCCATCTGACCTCTTCCACAGAGTTCCTGCCTGAGCCCTTACAACTGCAAGAGGCAGAGGTCACCCTCGTAACAAACAACTACTGTAAGATCTTCTACCCAACACCCCCAGGCCCCCCCAGGCGCGATGTATATGGCATATATGATGATA
>NW_007741547.1:7640-9884 GCF_000696425.1 Galeopterus variegatus | reverse complement strand
AGTTCCTGTTCTGCCTCAGCCCACTCCATCAGGCTCCTGTGCAGCATCCTCGTCAGATGCCGCAGTGGTCCCTCCTGTGTTTCCTGCTCTTTTCCTTGGCTGTGCCTCCTCCTCCTCCTGACACCAAGGGCCCACCACTTGCTGTTTAACCTGCTTTTCTTGCCTTGCTCCATTTTTTCTTTAGAGGGAGAGAAAAGGTCTGATATGGTGAATTCTGTGTGCTGACCATTCCCTGCAATCCTTTGCCACTCCTTTTCTTGCAGTCATGTCCTGGCCACTTGTCTTGCCCCAGCAGCCCGAGAACAATTCTTTCAGCATCTGCACTGGGTTCCATTGCTTCCCTGATGAGTGTCGGCCACAGTCAGGCCTTGCTTCTCCCTCCAGTCTCAGCTCAGAGAAGATCTCCGATGGCCCAGTTAGAGCAGCCGTTCCCGGACCCTTCCCACCCTCTGCGTGCCCCATTCCACAGGTCATATCTGCAGATGTGTATTTCCATGGACATGTTACCTCCATGTCCCCTGGGGCACCGACTGTACACAGAAAATGCTTGCGTTATGGTTATGTTAATGCAGCAGATGTCTCGAGGGTGCTGTGTCTTCTTGGGCTCTGCTTTTTGGCCAGTAAGAAGGGGGCGTTCCATTCATGATGGCAGGGACCTTCTCCCCTCAGAGCCCTGCCACATGTGCAGTCCCCAGCACTTTCTGGGAGCCCCTGGCACTCTTCTGTGATTCTAGCTGCCCTTCTCCCCTCCTACTGGACATGGGCACCCCTCTTTTCGC
Source organism: Galeopterus variegatus (assembly GCF_000696425.1). Classification (NCBI taxonomy): domain Eukaryota; kingdom Metazoa; phylum Chordata; class Mammalia; order Dermoptera; family Cynocephalidae; genus Galeopterus; species Galeopterus variegatus. The sequence continues at coordinate 9,105 of NW_007741547.1, read as the reverse complement.
CTCAGCACATCCAACAGCTTGGCATTTTCTAAAGAAGCTTAACCAAGGAATTGAGTAAACACTAGAGACCTTAATAAGTCAAAAACAAAGGTGCAGGGGGGGATACAGTCCTGGACTGAGGATTCGGGCAAAGGCCGCAAGCCAGGCCTCTAGCCACCCTGCAGGACCTCAGGCAATGCCGTCTCCTACAAGAAGAAGGGGCTGGGAGGGCAGAGGGCAGACATCTGGTTCCTGGAGTCCCCGTGTGTATTCTCAGAGGTCTGTGGCTGCCAGAATTTCGGGCCGTCCATGGTCCCCTCAGGAGCTTTGTGAAAAGGGGGCCCAGGGCCCCAACCTCAAGATTTTGATCCAGAGGGTCCCTGCTGTGTCTGGCCTTTTTAAATATCCAGGTGATTCTCATGAGAACCACTCACTTAGCAGAGTCAGCTGGTGCCCACCTTGCTTCCCACACTCCATCCTGGGGAAAGAGAGGCCCCCTCCCATCCCCTGAGCAATGTGCATCCCTCCCTGTCTCACCCCCAGCACCCATGTCTTCTCTTTCCTCAGGGAGATTCTGGGGGTCCCCTCGTCTGCCCGCTGAATGGCACCTGGTTCCTGATTGGGGTGTCCAGCTTCAGCATGGAGTGCAACAGACATGTCAGCCTCAGCGTCTTCACCAGGATCTCCTACTTTGCCAACTGGATCGATGAGAGCAAGAAGGCTACGCCCACTGCCGATCCTTCCTTGGCGCCCCCTCAGGAGGTTCCCTCTGCTGTGAACAGCATGGCCTCTCGGGGCACAGTGCACAGGCCTGGGATCTGCGTGGCTCTGGTGTCTTCTCATGTCTTCCTGCTGCTGCTCATCGTCCTCAGGAGGCTGTGACAGACCCTTGCCAGCCTTCCACCGTGAGCTGCTTGTGTGGGGGTGGCCTCTGTGTTCCCATCTCTGGGCTCTCCTGTTCATCTGAGGCCACCCCTGCCCCAGGCTAAACGAAATAAAAACAACTGAAGGAGCTTCTTGTTTTTGTTTCCACCCCATCAGAGCCATCTCCCAGGCCCCGCTATGCTTCGAGCTCCTCAGTCCAGGAAGGTCTCTCTCCTCCCTGGGCTGAGGGACACCCAGAGGACCAGGCTGGCCATATGGGATTTAAGTCACCAACCCTGGATGGTGAGCTAATGGGTGTACCATCTTCCAGAAGAACCAGCCATGGCATGGAGGCCAGGGCTTCACCGTGTGGAGGCCGTGGCATGTCCTTCTGGAGTCAGATGACTCACACTGAGCTGGAAATGAAGAAGGGACTTCCAGGCCCACAGGTCACAGAGGATCTCTTTGAAAGGTTGCAGATAGACTGCAAAGGGCTGAGGCAGGCCGAGGTCTGAGGTCTTGGGTCAGCTCTCAACCTGCCGCCCCTGTAACCACAGCCCTGCCCTCTCCCCAACTCCTGTGGGCTTAATCCTGGCCTGTGGTAGTTAAGGTCTGGCTGACC
>NW_007741547.1:6085-6667 GCF_000696425.1 Galeopterus variegatus | reverse complement strand
ATTTTCCAAGATGGGTCGGAGGGTAGAAGTTTAGAGCAGCAAGGGACGTCATGGGCTGGAACAGCCACCAGGGCAGACAGCAGCTGAGGACAGGAGAGACCTGGTCCTCAGTCGTCCTTCTCACTCCACACCCTCCCCTGACTTTGGCTGCTGGGCCTGGACACAGGCCTGGGTTCTGCCACACACTGGCAGCCCCTGACAACACATGAGGGCCATTCATGGCAGGCACTGCACAGGAGTGAGCCGTCAGCCCAACACCACACCAAGGCCAGATCTGTGAGTGACATCTGGAAACAGAATCCGAGTATCCACAGGCCAGGTGCTCCTTGAGGCAGGGCCAGGTCCTATTTGTCATACTGGCCAAGTCCACATGGCACTCGTTAGGAATGACACTGCTGCACCCTGGCCAGGCCAGGGCTCCCACCTCCCACTCCTCTTCCTCTAGCTGTGTCCGCATAGCAGTCAGAGGGATTGTTTTTGAAACATAAGAAGACCCTTCGGTTGTTTCCCAGTGTGCTTCGAATGAAACCCCAGTGCCACACCCTGGCTAGGAGGCCCTGCTGTGACTGTGCCTCATCTTTT
>NW_007741547.1:3801-4204 GCF_000696425.1 Galeopterus variegatus | reverse complement strand
CAATTTTAGTTATCCATTCTCTGTTGGTGGCATTTGGGCAGTTACCATTTTAGACTGTTGCTAACAGCATTGCTGTGAATATCCTGGTGCATGTGCTTTAGTGCATATAGGTTCATATTTTGGTTGGGGGTCACCCTGGCAGTGGAATTGCTGTGCCACAAGATACTCATATGTTCACCTCATATAGATACTCTGAGGAGCTCTTCAACCTGGTTGTACCAATTTGAACTCCTGCCAGCAGTGGGCGAGAGTTCCGGTTGCTCCATGTTGCCACTAGGACTTTGATTGTCTGCCATTTTAGTTTTAGTCATTGCATGTGATTTTAAATTTGGATTTCTCTGGTTACTACAGAAGATAAGCACTTTTACACATTTATTGCCTTTTTCGTAAAGTATCTATGCAA
>NW_007741547.1:0-2201 GCF_000696425.1 Galeopterus variegatus | reverse complement strand
TGCACACAGAAAATGCTTGGTCATGTTTCTGCAGCAGATGGCTTGAAGGTGCTGTGTCCCCCTGGGCTCCGCTTTTTGGCCAGTAAGGAGGGGGGCATTCCATTCATGATGGCAGGGACCTTCTCCCCTCAGAGCCCTGCCACATGTGCAGTCCCCAGCACTTTCTGGGAGCCCCTGGCACTCTTCTGTGATTCCAGCTGCCCCCCTCCCCTCCTACTGGACATGGGCACCCCTCTTTTCGCCTCAGCACACCCAACAGCTTGGCATTTTCTAAAGAAGCTTAACCAAGGAATTGAGTAAACACTAGAGACCTTAATAAGTCAAAAACAAAGGTGCAGGGGTGGATACAGTCCTGGACTGAGGATTCGGGCAAAGGCCACAAGCCAGGCCTCTAGCCACCCTGCAGGACCTCAGGCAATGCCGTCTCCCACAAGAAGAAGGGGCTGGGAGGGCAGAGGGAAGACATCTGGCTCCTGGAGCCCCCGTGTGTATTCTCAGAGGTCTGTGGCTGCCAGAATTTCGGGCCGTCCATGGTCCCCTCAGGAGCTTTGTGAAAAGGGGGCCCAGGGCCCCAACCTCAAGATTTTGATCCATAGTGTCCCTGCTGTGTCTGGGCTTTTTAAATATCCAGGTGATTCTCATGAGAACCACTCACTTAGCAGAGTCAGCTGGTGCCCACCTTGCTTCCCACAATCCATCCTGGGTAAAGAGAGGCCCCCTCCCATCCCCTGAGCAATGTGCATCCCTCCCTGTCTCACCCCCAGCACCCATGTCTTCTCTTTCCTCAGGGAGATTCTGGGGGTCCCCTCGTCTGCCCGCTGAATGGCACCTGGTTCCTGATTGGGGTGTCCAGCTTCAGCATGGAGTGCAACAGACATGTCAGCCTCAGCGTCTTCACCAGGATCTCCTACTTTGCCAACTGGATCGATGAGAGCAAGAAGGCTACGCCCACTGCCGATCCTTCCTTGGCGCCCCCTCAGGAGGTTCCCTCTGCTGTGAACAGCATGGCCTCTCGGGGCACAGTGCACAGGCCTGGGATCTGCGTGGCTCTGGTGTCTTCTCATGTCTTCCTGCTGCTGCTCATCGTCCTCAGGAGGCTGTGACAGACCCTTGCCAGCCTTCCACCGTGAGCTGCTTGTGTGGGGGTGGCCTCTGTGTTCCCATCTCTGGGCTCTCCTGTTCATCTGAGGCCACCCCTGCCCCAGGCTAAACGAAATAAAAACAACTGAAGGAGCTTCTTGTTTTTGTTTCCACCCCATCAGAGCCATCTCCCAGGCCCCGCTATGCTTCGAGCTCCTCAGTCCAGGAAGGTCTCTCTCCTCCCTGGGCTGAGGGACACCCAGAGGACCAGGCTGGCCATATGGGATTTAAGTCACCAACCCTGGATGGTGAGCTAATGGGTGTACCATCTTCCAGAAGAACCAGCCATGGCATGGAGGCCAGGGCTTCACCGTGTGGAGGCCGTGGCATGTCCTTCTGGAGTCAGATGACTCACACTGAGCTGGAAATGAAGAAGGGACTTCCAGGCCCACAGGTCACAGAGGATCTCTTTGAAAGGTTGCAGATAGACTGCAAAGGGCTGAGGCAGGCCGAGGTCTGAGGTCTTGGGTCAGCTCTCAACCTGCCGCCCCTGTAACCACAGCCCTGCCCTCTCCCCAACTCCTGTGGGCTTAATCCTGGCCTGTGGTAGTTAAGGTCTGGCTGACCAAGGACTTGATGGCCTAGCACTGAGCCCACAAGCCAGGATCTGAGCTGTCTCCTGCAATCCTCTCTGGGTCACCACATCCTAACCACTCAGCACGATTCTCAAAGGGCCTGGCACCACATCCTCCCACCCCTCAACCCAAACTCTTGATAAGGGAGCAGCCCCCAGTCATTGCAGGCCCACTGTGCACCAAGTGCCATCCAGGTGTTCCCTGCAAATTCTTTCCATTCCTGTTGTCACCCAAATAACCCAGTCCCTTACCAGCAGGTGGGAACAAGTTAAATCTCATGTGCATGGTCAGCACAATCTCATGGGTTCGAAGCCCTGTGCTGCTAACACAGAGGTTTCCTTTTCAACACAGGGCCTGTCCTCCCTTCCCACTGAGGCACCACTGAACACGACTGGCCCTATGAGCTCGGTGGTGTCTAGAAGTGAGAAGAAAGCACTCCCTCCCCTGCTGGTAAACTCAGCCGTGGGGCTCCACAGAGGGGTGCTG
>NW_007741546.1:18162-24980 GCF_000696425.1 Galeopterus variegatus | reverse complement strand
CTTGGTGTCGCCCGCACCACGCTCAGCCAGTGAGCACACCAGCCATCCCCATATAGGATCCAAACCCGTGGCAGGAGCGCTGCACTCTCCCGAGTGCGCCACGGGGCCGGCCCTCGTTAATTCCTTTAACAAACTTTGCTGTGTTCTTTCAGTGTTCCAGGCCCCTACACACTAGGGATGCCAAGACGGATTAATTACCATCCATGGCCCCAAGAACCTTACAGTCTGGAAAGAGAGACAGACGTGCACACGTCACAACAGGTGCACCTGTTCCAGGCAGCAGAGCTCGCCTTCCGTGCACATTCCATGCCCGAGAGTTAAGTCATAGCCCAGCATGTGCCCCCTATAAGCAGGCTGAGCCAGGAATTCTTCCACCTCTTCTTGCCTGCGACGTTGCCTGGGTCTCACCTGATTCTCCTGGGCACCAACTCCACTACTCAGTCTCCACTTTGGACTTTTCCTCTCCCCAAAGGTTTAGTGTGTGAAGGTGTTTTCTCCATTACAGCATCTTGCCTTGGGCTCTGTTATGGGCTGAATCACATCCTCCCGAAATTCACATATTGAAGTCTCAACCCTGAATACCTCAGTGTGTAACCGTTTAGAGATATGATCTTTAAAGAGGTGATTAAGTGAAAACGAGGTCGTTAGGCTGGGGCCCTAATCCTACAGGACTGGTGTCCTAATAAGAAAAGACACCAGGGAGGCATGCACACAGAGAAAAGGCCATGTGAGGACACAGGCAGGAGACAGCTGTCTGCAAGCCAATGAGAAAGGCCCCAGGAGAAACCAACCTTGTCAACACCTCTATCTTGGACTTCCAGCCTCTACAACTTCCTATCCCAGAAATCAGGATTAAAGAGAGTTTGCCTCTGTGTCCTAAGTCCAGTGGTTGCTACACCATTTATTGAGCCTGGGTTATGGAAGAGACTCACTGGCTGGAAACACTTAAATCTGACTAGCTAATGGTCAGGCAGCAAGGCAGGGAGTAATGCCAAATAACTCCATGAGTGACAGGCACACCAATCACATCCTGGGTGTGCTGAGATGACCACTTCCACCGCCTGCAGGTTGTGTCTTCACTCTTTCAGAAACTGCTGAGGAGAGACAGAGTTAAGGAAGGGCAGAATAAGCACTTTGTTTTTTAGGTAAATGTCTAACCCATTGTCATCAACAACTCTCACATGCAAAAGCTCATGGACCAACGAAGATTTGTTTTAACCTACCTTTAGACAAACAGGTGTGTACTTCCCTTGTGGATATCCTGCCACTCTTTCTCTCTCTAGCCAGAGAACCATAGTGCGTGTGCGTGTGCGTGTGCAGGACTGGTGTCCTAATAAGAAAAGACACCAGGGAGGCATGCACACAGAGAAAAGGCCATGTGAGGACACAGGCAGGAGACAGCTGTCTGCAAGCCAATGAGAAAGGCCCCAGGAGAAACCAACCTTGTCAACACCTCTATCTTGGACTTCCAGCCTCTACAACTGTGAGAAAATAAATTTCTGTTGTTTAAGCCACCCAGTCTGTGGTATTTTGTTATGGCAGCCTGAGCAGGTCAATACAAGCTCTAGCTCAGTCTTTGTATCTGGTTACAGCAGCCTTAAACCAATAAACACTCTGAAACCTGTTACCCAACTTAACCGTGCATGGTTACCCTTTGACCTGGGCATAAATGAGCTATTATTCTAATGTGATGTGAAATGTGGCAGGATGGGAGAGTGTATAAAATAAAATGGTAAGAGAAGGAATGGGTGATCAGCTTTGGCTGGAATGGGCTTAGGAAGGGAATGAAGATGTGTGTTGGGAAAAGCTGCACAGAGGAGGAGAAAGGATAAGGAGTGAGCCTGGCAGACAAACAGGATTCCAGGCAAACAGCGTGCAAAGGCTCCAGGATCAGCAACATCGTATCGTGATCAGTTTTCGTAGAGCCCTGGCTACAAGGTGAGGAGTGACAAGAGACAAGAAGGGAGAGGTAAGAGGGTCTTGCCTGTCATGAAAGAGAGTCTAGACATTAGACAGCAGAAAATGAGAAGCGTGTGAAGGGTTTAAAAGCGCTACTTAAAGTAGACCTCTAGTACATCCAGATCTGGATTTTGGGAAGATCACGCAGATAGCCATGGAGAGGGGCTTGAGGAAATTCTTCAAGTGACACAACTTTTCTGTATAGACACTCCCCAGAAATGAGGGCAATCCTGGTCTCAGGTGCTATCCCAAGGACAGGAACTTATTCAGACTGCCTCTAAGTTCTTGCTTTCTGACCTGGTACAGCCAATACTCATCTGCCCTTGGACTCTGGTCTCTGTTTAGCTCTGGATCTTCATTCTCGATTCTTCCTTCGGGGGCTTCCAGTTCTGTTGACTCGTTTTGGACATACCATGGTGGCTTGCTCTGGGCAGTTCTGAATGCACATGCCACACCCCAATCACTGGTTAAGAGACCCTCTGATTGCCTGCAGTCCTCATCACGTGAGCCTGTCTATGCAGATTGGAGAGAGCAGGGCAACAGCAAAGGAAGTCCCCTCAGGGGACAAGAGCAATCATCCAGGTGACAGTCACAGTGGTGACATGCAGGACCAAGGAGGTGGCAAGGAGGCTGGAGAAGACATGAGAGACAGAGTTTGAGAGGGCAGAAGGGACAGGACTTGGTGACTGATTGGATGTGAGGGGTGAGTGACATGAGGGACTCAGAAAGAGGTCCAGATCCAATTGAGCAAGAGCTGAACTTGCCCTGCTGTCTGGAGTGCCGCCCAGACACTGATGGAGTCCTGCTCTCTGGCACTCCTTTCTGAGGCTCTACAAAGGATATCTTTGCCCATCAGATAAGATCATGGTCTTCTTTCCATGATATGATGGATAAAAATGAGTCATATATGCATGCACCTGGACTATTCCTCCCCTCCTACTACAAAGGAGTTCAACCTTGCTTACTCAGTTTGTTTCTCTCCTCATCCTCCAACAGGGGTCCTTCCTTGCAGGACTGGCCCTTTTTGGCATATTCTGGAATAGACTTGAAAAAATGGAGAGGGAAAAAGAAGTAAGGAAGTGCAAAGGCTAGGGCTGGAGGGAGTGTAATTTTTCCCAGAGAGCGTTGGTAAATGGCACAAGGTATCTGCCATATTTAAACGAGGTTGGCGGGAGAGGAAAGAAAAATGTTAAGAAGCATTGCTATGAGTTAGATATCCCTCTGTGGTATTTGAAAAAGACCAAGAGCTTGCAATGTTTTGAAATTGCTTTGATTGCTGGAATATGGTCATTTGAGAGCAGCACCGTTCTGCGATGGACCACTTGGGTCACGGATTAAACTGGGTTATATTTACATTCCAGGCCTGATGACTCCCTTTGCACCTTGATTAGATAGAGATTTCTTGGCCGTAGGGTTTGAGGCAATCTCCTCTTAGCTCCCCAGATGTTAAAACTTCTTTCCTTTTATATGCATGCTGTCACAGGATAGCAGGCTCTAGCTTGCTTGATACCATCCTCTACAGATCTACAATCAACAACCCCACATTCACCCAAGTCTCTGGCTCATGGCTCATGATCTTCCTCTCCATTCCGATGCCTACTATTATTCAAAGTTATAAGTTTTTTTATGTACAGTATGATAACTCCCACAAGGATGCATATGCATAAGGAAAAGACTAGAAGAATATAACTGTACCCCAAAATGCTAACAGTGGCTGTTAATAGTGTTAAGACTATTTTCTTTTTTACTTCATTCACCTGTATTTTCTAAATAGTCTGCAATTTCCATACTTACATTAAAAGGAGAAATTATTAAAATGTTGTTATAATTTCTTAAATATTGAAGGATAAAAGGCACCATAGAAATTGCCAGACATATTTAGATCTGGTAACAATAGATAAAAAGAGTGCAGAGCCCAGGTCTGCATTCTAACATACGTTCACTATTGTGATAGCACAGCTTTATGATACACCTGCCAGTACTTCTAATTTCCAACCCATTTGGAAAGTTCACGCTACTCTGCCTCTCCCTTTCCTCCCTTCCATTTGGGACCTCAGGGCATGTTCTAACAACTCACTCGTTTGATTCCTGTCATCCAGACACCCGTCTTCTGCTAGACAGCCCTTGAGGTCACCTCCTACGGTGCCCTGTGCTACCACAGCACAGTACTTACCACGCTCCATTGTAATTCCCATTGACCAGCTTTTCTCTCACTAGACCCTACATTTCTTAAGGGCAGGGACCATGTCCATTTTGTTTCTCATTATAAATTTAACTCCTGAGGCTGTTCTTGGTATGTCCTGCAGATCTACCATTTGCAGCCTGGGTCCCCCCGCCCGCTTCTCCACTCTGCCTCGTGCCATGGGAAGTGGGTTCTTAGCCTCGCCACAGGCTCCTTTGCCCTCTGGCTTCCAGGTGGGCATGGCCCAGGGGTGGAGTGGCTTTTGTTGGATCTTGAAGTCTATATCACTTTTGGAACCTTCTATAAGAAAAGGAATATAAGAATTATGAATACAACATGAGATACAAAAGTAAATATTTATTTTGAATAAGAAATGACTTCCTGAAAAATAGCATAACATTTTTTTTATTAATGAACTGCTTCATAAACCTCTATACTAATTTTTTCCTACATTTTTGGTCTGGGTTCTCTTGAGTGCCTCTTTATATGACAACAATCGTGTAATATTATTTACAACAAAGAGACTAGATAATTGAATTGTTCCTCTGGTATGGTTTACTGTTTTATAAAAATTCTTTGACCTCATAATCTACTACTGGTAACGTCATTTAAATTCCTAGTATTTTTTTCAAGGTTTGGAAATGAATTGACAAGGTGTTTTGTTTTTTCCCTAAATGAGCTATAAAATTTGAAGAAATTTTATACAGGCCAGCTTCTGAATCTTTTGACTTCATCTCCTCTCATCACCAAAGGACACGTTCATATATCACAGTACGACGCCGGCTCTGCACCTCTGAGTCCTGATGCTGGACGGTAGGAGTGCAAGTATTCCTGCAAATTCCTACACTGGAAAGACAACAACACAGAAGTGACTGTGAACCACATACATTTCCCCTACGCATAAAGTAAATGTACCTCCAACTCAACTTCTCCTCAGCTGGAGCCCTCAAGTGCCCATGATTGTTTCCAGTACCACATGATACAGGAGAAGTGTGATACAGGGTTTTTTGGAATGTGAAGAGACAGTAGACTTAACCAACTACAGTTAAAATAGCTCACATTTGAAATTTTAGAAAATCATATGGCCATGTGAACATCGCTAGGGCCCAGCTGGGAACTTGGAAGAGGCCAATATGAAAGAAAGTCACTGAAAGTTCATGGTCATTCACTTCATGTTAAACCCACGTGTGGTTCTACCAATGAGAAACATTGGCAGGAGATGAGAGAGAGAAAGAATGACGCTGGGGCATTTATTTCCCTGACTTTCTCCCTGCAGGGTTGCTGCAGGCTGGCGAAGTCCTTCAACCAAAGGGCACAGCTCCTGCGAAGTGGCCTCTTTACACAGAGGTCTCATGCCCAAGTTCTAGTAACTGCTCCCATCTCTTGCCCCTTCAGGCCTAGGGATGCTAAGGGTGTGCCACTACATTATTCCTTGTGGTTTCCCTGCATCTTGCCTGAACCTTTCAAAGAGTATATTTACTAAACTCTCCTCAAATTACCTATTTTAATTGTTCCATCTCTTTTCTTGAGGTTTCTAGCAGATACTGGTATATAGAATGTTCTGAAATGTTACTGAGTGAGTGAATGAATGAAGGAGCAGTAGAAAAAGGATGGAGGTGCATCGGAGTTTATAATTAGCCCAGGAGAGTAGAGTCAGGGGAGCTCAGTTCATTTCCTACCATCCTCATCAACCTCTTGTGACATCCTGATGTTCAGAAGAGGAACAAAATTCTATCAGTCAGAAGTATATCAGACCTACTAAAAGTATGTAGAATTGGCCAAGTGAACTGAGAAATGCAGGTTTTGGTACTATCAAGGTGGTCAAGAAGACGAGGCAGCTGGTAAGGTAGGAACCTGTCTCAAGGTAGACATGGAGTCTGTGACCTTGACAATGTTCGTATATTTATGGTCAGGGCAGTTACTTCCCCACTTCCCAGATTCAAATCGATCTGATTGAGTTTTATATATGAGGATGCACCTCATGCATTTGCAAATACGCGTCTTTATTTTTCTCTGGATAACAACCATCGATGTTACAATCATGAATATTGACCTTCTTAGACTGCTCTTTAAGAGATTTTCTTAAAGCTGTGAGCAATGTTGTTTAGAGCCTCTCAAGAGAGACTTTTCTTTGGTCTTTATTTTTGATATCAATGGCAATGAAACATTATACCAAAATATACTCCCATGCTCAAAAATTTCCAGTGGAATATAACATGTCTCAAAAAGAGAACCAGAAATGATGCTTATGTCATCAAATCGGTGATTGCTATTGCTGAAAATATGATAGTCTGATTTGAAGAAATGCTGATCTGCTGTAAGAGGGAAAATTGCTATTTTATCACAGTCCGTTTATTTAGAGAAAAATCCGCTAGGTTGGCAGCTTCACACCTGTCTATGAACCCTGTTTCCTGACTAATTCAATTCGATGTTCAGTACTGATAATGGAGATTTCTTTAAATGTTATCATATTAATATTTCCTACAGTTAACTCAAATGCCAACAGTATACTTTGACAGCAGGTGAGAAATATATTGGCTTTCTAGCCAATATGCTGGGCTTTGTAAGAAATGCTTCTTTGAAGGTTATGTGCTTTCAATTCTGTTTATGGTTACGGAGACAGATTTTCCTCACTCAATTATTCATTCATTCAAAGTCTCTCACATTTATTCTCTAT
>NW_007741546.1:5558-17770 GCF_000696425.1 Galeopterus variegatus | reverse complement strand
ATTTAGAGAAAAATCCGCTAGGTTGGCAGCTTCACACCTGTCTATGAACCCTGTTTCCTGAATAATTCAATTCAATGTTCAGTACTGATAATGGAGATTTCTTTAAATGTTATCATATTAATATTTCCTACAGTTAACTCATATGCCAACAGTATACTTTGACAGCAGGTGAGAAATATATTGGCTTTCTGGCCAATATGCTGGGCTTTGTAAGAAATGCTTCTTTGAAGGTTATGTGCTTTCAATTCTGTTTATGTTTACACTTTGAAGGTTATGTGCTTTCAATTCTGTTTATGGTTACGGAGACAGATTTTCCTCACTCAATTATTCATTCATTCAAAGTCTCTCACATTTATTCTCTATGATTAATGGTGCTCATAAAGGAAAATTGAGGTTATAGTATAAAATAGGGTCATAAAACAGCAAAAGGTTTTCTGGCCTGCCTGGAAACCAAACCTGTGATTGTGATGTGATTAGAACCACAAATTGACTACAGGTTTATGGATACCTCTCGTAAAAGGACTATCGGTATGTCTGTGGTCTTTCTATCACAAAAAAGAGACACATTCTTCCATCTACTGAAAATAGTGCTCTAAAATATACTAATTATTTTACTTCTTAAAGATAACTAAACTTGGATTCCTCAAATAGAAACATTTCAGGTTGTGTCCAAAAATACAAGGGAGGTGAGAATGGATAAAACCTATGTTAATATATTCTGGAAATTATTGTCCAGAAAGATATCTATAAACCAATACATAATTTAACTATTTGCTCCAGGCAATTCCTGCAAAATGTTTATCCAGGAAAACAGTTTACTTATCTGGGAAGTCAGCTCTTCTAACAAGAAATGGATTGCTCACCTAAGAAAAGAGACTGCCTATCAGACAATGCTTGCCTATCAAACAATAGCTCATCAAAACCCTTACCTTGCTGTGCTCACCAGTCCTGCATTATTGTGTCATAAACTACGCCCAGCATCAATCAGTTCCCCGTATTGAAAAATGAGACTTATACAACTTAAACCTTACCCCAAATCCTATAGATAGCCTTCCTTGAAATCCTCCTTCTGAGACACTATCAGTTATCTATCAAGGTGATGTTTTTCATGCAATGGTGCTAATAAAATTAGCTTTGGGGGAGTTGACAGTCAACAGAAGGGAGGAAAATAATATTTATTGAGTATAGGTATATTTGTTCATTATGTGTCAAGCTGTTATATGTTATTATCTACTTCGATTGCTAATTTGTATAAAACACAGTTGGTGTAAGTCAGTGTTACGTTATGCTGTGACTTGGACTAGGAGAGAGTAAAGTCATTATCTTGTTATCTAAACTCTAAGATTTGAAGTGAAAAGCAATGAATACTCAAAGCTTTCTTTACTGTTAAAGGATTAAAAAATGGTGAGACTTTAAGGCCTTAAGCAAGCTGCTACTCCTCTTCTTTCATGTGCATCTGGCCTCTACAAATGTAGTGTGAACAGAAGTGAGTGTGGAAAATCCCTCCTTTCCATCTTTCCATTCTGCCCAGCTCCCACAATCCTGAGGTTAGCTTCTATGGCCATTACCTTTGCTCAAATAGCTTAATATGGCCCCATAATTCTTGGTTCAAGCCCAGTATTATAGGTCAAATTGTGTCCCCCAAGACAGATACTTTGAAGAATGTGACCTTATTTGGAAATACGGTCTTTGCAGAAGTAGTTAAATGAGGTCATTAGAGTTGGTTTCTAATCCAATATGACTGGTATCCTTATAGAAAGGGGAAATTTGAATACAGAGGACAGATAATATGAAGACACACTGAGAGAAGATGGCCATGTGACTAGAGTGATGCATCTACAGGCCAAGGAATGTCAAGGATTACAGGCAAAACCAGAAGCTAGAAGAGCAAAGAAAGGTTCTCCCCTAGAGCTGTCAAAGAGAGCGTGGCCCTGCTGATGTCTGGCCTCCGGAACTGTGAGACAACACATTTCTGTTGTTTTAAGCTACCCAGTATTGAGCACTTTGTTACAGTAGCCCCAGGGAACTAATATACCCAGAGTCAACATTTTAAAGGAAATAATAATCACACAATACATTTCATTATTTTTTTATTACATATGTAATTCATTTAAAACTGTAACTTAATGTGGCTTGAAGTAATATTAATGGAATGGCTTCTGGTTACTTAGACTTTTTAATATTAATTTGTGTGGAAATAATTTCCCTTTATAAATCTTTTTGAAATATTCTCTTCCTGAAGTGTGACTTTGATGTATAACATGGAGACTTGGGCTCTACTCTGGGGTGAGTGCTTCACACATATGACCTACGTTGTTGAAGTGGTTATCAATAACCTTTTCTGAAAATGGGGAAATAATTTCAAAAACATTAAGTTAATTTGCCCAAGGTTGTATAACTGATAAGTAATGAAGTCAGTCATGTAAACTAACTGCCATCTTAAAACAAAGTCCACCTTTCAACTCCACAATTTCATTATTATAAGAATGGATTTCAAGGATTAATCTGCATTAAGGGATCATCATAAGATCAATGCCCAAGGTCATGAAAGAGAAGAGGCTGCTTTGCAAAAATAAGATATCACTGCCCAAAATCTTTTCTTCAATTTCTCAAAGAATAGTATGTATATGTATTTGTTCCAGAAAGATTTAGATTCAAATCTAGTGATCACTACTAGATGTCAAACTTTGTGTTAGGTACTTTCATACATAATAACTTTCAATCCTCATACTGGCAAAAAAAAAAAATCCATTGATATATATTCAGATGATAAAAGTTTCATATTAAAAAAAAAAAAAAAAGCCCCCTCCACACACATAGACTTCACAGTGACTTTCTAAGTCATTTAATCAGGAAACTGCTTCTCTTAGTCTGAATTTTTGCAAAGTAGTTGAAAGAGGATCTTATAACATGCATAGGACAAAGGGTGACGTGTGGACTGAATGATCATGAGATGAATTTATCATGTGTTGAAGAACCCTAACTAATTAGTGATCAGCTTCACTTTAGAGAAAGGTCATGAGGGACAGGATGAAAGACTCTCTCCTGACTTTCTTGTTAAAAATACTTAACAGGGATTTACATGGAGTTACAAAGAGAATAAATTTGTCACATTTGCAGATAATGTCAATCTGCAAGGAATAACTGGTGCTGTAGATAATAGAATTGAAATCTGAGGGCCAGCCCGTGGCTCACTCAGGGGAGTGCAGTGCTGATAACACCAAGGCCATGGGTTTGGATCCTATACAGGGATGGCTGGTTCGCTCACTGGCTGAGCGTGGTGCTGGCAACACCAAGCCAAAGGTTAAGATCCCCTTACCAGTCATCTTTTTTTTTTTTTTAAAGAAATCTGAAAACAACTCAATAAACTAGAAATACAAGTCAAATCCAATATAAAATATGCTGCTAATAAATATAAGTTCTGCTCTAGGATCCCTAGACCAATTACATAATAAAAGAAGATGAGATGAAAAAGATTTATGGTCTTCAGTTGGCTGAATCACCGGTAGGATGTGCATAGAAGGTAAGGCAAACTTGAAATACCTTAGTGATATCCCTGAACAACAGAGATAATCGTCTGATTTCTCTGGCTTTGCTCAAGCTAGCTGTCGACCAGTGGTGTCATTTGGGGCAATGAAGTCTAATAGAAACATTGATGAACTGAAACACACCCAGAGGAGAGCAAATCAAAAGTCATTCACATGAGGACACAAGTGAAGATGTGGTGTTAGGAAAATAGAGTAGTTTAATTAAGGCCCCTTGCCTCGGTCCAGTTGGGGTTGGTGCAGCATATTCTTTGTAAATAGGTTGTGTTTGGGTCGAGTAAGTGCACGTGGGCTGCACCACCACTTGGTTGGTGTTGACTGCCTCAGGCGTCTGCTCCATGAGGCCATGCTCTCAAACCTACAGCTCCAAGGACCTTTTGGCCAGTTACCTAACTCATAGACCTGTGTGTGAGGGGTCTGGGGACCCAGCCTGGCATGTGAAAGGTTTGTGACCCAGTCTGGACAACAGGCTTGAGGGATCTCTGAGCTCCAGACCCAGTCCTAGCTCAACAATTAGCCCAGTCATCAGGATTAGGGGCAGGTAAAAGAGCACTACACATGGGTAAGAGTAGAGTTAGAGGAGGTAAGACAGCCGTCTTCAAATATCTGTATGGCTGTCACCAAGAAGTATTTCAATTTATCTGCATACCCCCCTCAGGGCAGAATTAGCAACCACAGGGACGAGTTAAAGAGGGCTGATTCTGATTTAAGATAAAAACACCTTTCTAGAGCTGCCAAAGTGCAACAGGCTGCCCCCTTGCCCAGAAGATTTTCAAGCAAGTGTACATAGCCCCTGACGGAGGAAATCTGGCTGTCACTCACAATTTCCTACTTAATACCCATCTATACTGTCTTTCTTTCTAACCACACTCGAATTTTACGTAGGGGTGAGTAGATGACCCATTTCTAACCTTAAAGGACCTTAGACCTTAGAGAAATTCCCTGCTGGGGTATTTAGGTAAGCTTTTGATTTCCTGGTAGGAAGGGACAGATGTAGCCTGTGGCTATCATTCACCCTTATTCTTTCTGGAACGCAGACGGTATGCTAATAGCTACAGAAGCAGTCTAACAACCACGAAGGTAGGAAGGGACAGATGTAGCCTGTGGCTATCATTCACCCTTATTCTTTCTGGAACGCAGATGGTATGCTAATAGCTACAGAAGCAGTCTAACAACCACGAAGAAAAGGCCAGGAGAATCAGTTCTAACATCAATGAGCTGCTAAACCAAAGCCAGCAACTGCTTACCTCCAGGTACCTTGCTGTTTGAGAAAAACACATCCTTACTTGTTTAAGCCAGGGAAGTCAAATATTCTGTTATTTGCAGCCAAATGAATTCTTAACTAATCCAAGAAAGTGAAATGCAAAGAACAACAGCAGCAGATTAGATGAACTCTAGAGTCCTTCCAAAGCCAAGCTTCTTGTAGTCCATGAGCTAAGTTAATGTCCTTAAGCTTTTTATATATATACTACTATATAGGTAGTAGTATACTAAGAGCACTCAACACTTCTTTCTACTTGCACAGTACCAAAGTCTCTTGGTTTTTGCTGAGAGTTTAATAGTATGCTGGAACCCCACAACAATGCCATTGTAAGGAAAGATTATTTTACCTGTGAATTAGTTTTATATGGCAATTCTAATACAATTTTGTAATCTGTGACCGCTGTTTCAGAACCAGATCCATATTTGTTTTAAAGGGCTTGTGCCCTTTGGCCCAGAACCTGAGAAGATTGAGGGATTTCCAATAGTTCCCACACATTTAGGTCAACATCCTCCCCACAACCACCAGGAGAGAGAGAGAACCCCACAATTAAACTACTGGGGAAAGTGTCCTGGGCAACAGATGGAACCCTACGCCAGGAGGAAATCTGTGGTCATTGCCTTGCTTTGGGACATGGGGAAGAGTGGGGAGAAGAATCTCAACCCCAGCTCTTTGGATGGAGAGCTCCACTGAATAGCTTCCTCTGTTTCTGTGCAGCTGTACCAGCCCACTCCTGGTGGGCTGAAGATCAAGAACCCTCGGATTGAGGGGCCACCTGCATACCAGCATAACCTCAGAGACAGGGTGAACAGTGGCCTAGGAGCAAGGGTTTGCAGCAGCACCTCGGCCAGATGGAAGAGGTACCCAAAACAGGGATGTCAGGGTCAGCTGTGGAACCAGAGGAAACCAAGTCTGGTAGAGTGGAGCCAGGGCTGAGGCCAACTCTGACCACAAGCGGAGACAGACCCCATCCTGGTGCCTTGATAGTGTCCAAGGGCAACACCACCAAGGGAAGGTGGGGGTGGGGGGAGCAGTTATCCTGAGGATTCTGTCCTGCTTTGCCAAGAGCAGTGGTTTCCAAGCAATTTGGAGAAGGGATAGGAACCACAACCCCCTAAGAGATGGGAGAAAACCACTGGAAACATAGCTGGGAAGTCTAGTTCTCATTCCAGGAACTCTGATTGTAGACTTGAGCTGAATAAAACTTTCATTGTAACCCAGGTCTGAGACTTTTTTCAGCAGCAGCAGCAGCAGGTGTGGTCTCAGAAATTAGGACACTGTATATTGGGCCATTCAATAAATATTTTTCAAACTGCAGACTGCAACTCATTAGAGAGTCATGAAATCAACTTAGTGGGTCTCTAACAGCATTTTTTTAAAAGCTGAGAAATAGAATAAAATAAAATTTAGGCTAGAGAGAAAATATGAGAGTGCATTCCCTGTAGTGAAGGCAATGGGAAACTTTCATTATACTGTGTGTACCAGATTTTGATGTAAAATATATTTCTCACTATTAGTCAGGGTCAAAATGTTTGAAAGCCACTGATTAAGAGTTTCACTGCTTAAACAAACACTTAATTTGAATATAGTCTTTAGGACATTTTGTATCGTTTCATTTTTATGACTAAACTAACAAGAACAAAGTGATCCAGGGCATTGACCAATTTTAATTAAACAAATGTCTCCTGATATGGGAAGGGGATGTTCTGGTTTTCTATAGCTCCTTTTGGCTCATACCAATGTTCATACTTTATTCAGGGAGAGGATTGTTTGTTCTTTTGCTGCTCTTATTTCCTTCTTTCTTATTATTAGTGGCTTATTTACTGAAACATTCTCTACCTCTATTTCCATAATCTTGGTCATTGGTTCTAATATTCCTCCTTTCAATCTGATACAAATTCTCTGTTTGTTTTATTTAAACAATTTCTTTTCTTGGAATGTTCAAAGGTCATGGTAGGTTCTTGGCTATTTACTTTTTCACTTGGGCAGGTTAAGGACCTTGTTTTATGTGCCTTGGGTTTACCCAGAGCTTTGCTTGTTGAAGATCTCAAACAAGAACGCAGCTTTCAGAACCTTCTAGCAGACTCTAGTCCCAGAGGGGAAAGATTCTGATGATGAGGGAAAAGAAAAGTGGTGCTTGAATACATACTGTCGCTTGTAGGGAATTATCACATATATTGAAATAATTAGAGTACTCCTACAAAATAATTAGAGCCATATTACAAAACCAAGAGAGCTCAAGGACCCTCCCAGCTGATCCATCTTCGGTCTAGAAGGAGCACTGAAATTCCCGGCTGGGTAATACCACCAATACCAACATAGTCTCAGGTCTTTTAAAATATAGTGCCACCTTATAGGAGGGACTCATAAGAACTAAAGTTATTTCTGATAAAAATAAAAATCAGCAGGAACCTACAAGCTTCCACTGGAACCACAAGACTCACTGGTCTCTAACCTTCATATGGTATCAGGCTCTCAATACCAGTAAGACTTTCATCTGCTGCTTTGGCCCTCATCCCTGCCCACTGATTAAGTGTGAGCTTACCTTGCCCCAAGCCTGCTCTGGTCCTCTACCATTCTCAAGTCTTTAGCTTTATCTCCTTTTAGTGCTTGTGCCTGGTCCCCATCTTTGCCACCTTGTACTTAAGGTCGCCTATGCCCTGCTCTCCTCTCCTGCAGCCCAGTGGATTTTGTCTTCTGCTCCATTTCCCTCTATCCTGACCCATCACTGAGCTTATCCACCCAATAACTCTCCTTCTCTGCTCCCTACAATCCTCATCATGAACAAATAAGTTTTTGGTATTGTGCAGTAAGAAAATCCTGGGGATTTCAATGTTGGTTGCTAATGTTCTGCCAGTCACCTTTTTTTTTTTTTTTTTTTTTTGCCTAAGTTAGCTTAGAATTTTTTTTTTCCCCTGACATTTGTGACCAAAAGAATCCTGCACGATAGTGTAAGTCTCATTCTGCCATTAACTACCTGTGGAACACTGGACTTAATTTTTCTGGCCCTCGGTTTCCTAATCTGATGAATGAGAGCATTGTGTTAGGGTCTTTCTAAAGTCTTTTTCCATATTCAAAAATTTCTGAGCCTACTTTTATGGAGTTGAAGAGGCAAAATAGTCAGAAGACATTAAGTCCAGAGTTAGAGACCATCAAAAACATGAAAACCCACAGAATGGGAGAAACTTTATGCAAATTATGTATTTGATAAGGATTTGCAATAGAACACAGAAAGGCCTCTTACAACGGAGTTGAAGAGGCAAAATAGTCAGAAGACATTAAGTCCAGAGTTAGAGACCATCAAAAACACGAAAACCCACAGAATGGGAGAAACTTTATGCAAATTATGTATTTGATAAGGATTTGCAATAGAACACAGAAAGGCCTCCTACAAGTCAATAAAAAAGACAAATAACCCAGTTTAAAAATTGGCAAAGGATCTGAGTATACATTTTTTCCAAAGGAGTTATACAAATGGTCAATAAGTAAATGAAAAGATTCTCAACATCATTAGTAGCCATCAGGGAAATGCAAATCAAAACAATCAAGACAAGATACCACTTCACACCTAGTAGGACAACCATGATCAAAAAGACAGAAAATAACTAGTGTTAGCCAGAATGTATGGAAATTGGAAGCATCATACACTGCTGACAGGAATACAAAATGATGCAGCCATTATGGAAAATATTCTGGCAGTTCCTCAACAGGCTAACTGTAGAGTTGCCATATGACCCAGCAATTCCATTCCTAGGTGTATATCCAAGAGAAATGAACACATATATTCACACAAAAACTTGTTCATAAATGTTCACAGCAGCATTATTCATAATAGCCCAAAGGTGGAAGCAGTCCAAATATCCTTCAACTGATTAATGGATAGACAAAATGTGGTATATTCATACAACAGAATATTATTCATCCTGGGACTTCTGATCAATATGGCAGAATAGGTGGTCTCCAGCATCACTGTCTCTCCCACAATCAACCAATTTACAACTATTAAAAGGGAACAACTGCCAAGCTGGGGCTGCTAGAGCTCAGAGGAAGAGGAGGAGAGACCTATGGAGCTCACGAAGGCAGGAGAAGCTATGATGAGTAAAAGAAAGGACCACTCTGACCATGTTGAGCCCTGGCCACTTCAAGGCTGGCCCTGGTGAGCACAGAGAGCAAGAGCTGGCAAAAAGCCACTGCTGTGCCCTTCCTATGACATTGCTTGGAGGCTGCAGGGAAGGAGAGAGACTTGGTGGCCCCCAGGCTAGTAAGACCACTGACAGGGTTCCTGTAGACCCACATAGGAGCAAGAGGCCACAGACAACTGAAAAAAGACGTCACTCAGAGGCTGGTGAGTCATCATAAGGGACCAGTACATGGCCCATCCCATGGGAAATATTTGGAGTAGAGGGAGTGGCACAGACGGGCCCACCAGGGGAACACTGGGACACAGCATGGACAACTGATCTGCCTCCAGTCAACACAGGCCCACTCAGTGGAGACTGGTCAGGAATATAAAACTGCAGAGAGTGTGGTCTGCTGAAAAGACTCAGGTCCAGACCAGAGTTTCCACAAAACCCAGGTGCACCAGGCCTCACAAGACCCAGAAGTGCTTACAGGGCCTCAGGCACACCACCACCCCTAAGTCTGCAATCAGCCTAGAGACGACCACCAGGCCATCACCAGAAGCAGCCCAGATTCCCAAGCTGGGGTGGGAAGGAGCTGGGGCCTCAACCATGCCCCTACAATGTCTGCATCTAGCCTAGTGATGACCACTGAGCTGCTACCAGAAGATCCCCAGGCTCCCAAGCCTGGAAGGTGGGGGACCAAGGGCCTCAGCCACACCCCCCCCCGAAGTCTGCATCCAACCCAGACATGACTGAGCCACTGCTGGAAGCCCCCTGGTTTCATTCCCCTGTTAGAATGAGGGGGGTGCCACAGGCCTCAACCACAACCCCGTCCTTCTTCCTCCTCCTCCCACCTTATCCTCCTCCCCCTCCCCCACCCCTCCCCAATTGCTCTGCAACATCTTAGAAAGTAAATAATAATAATAAATAGATATATTCGATGAAAAAAAAGAATATTATTCAGCCATAAAAAGGAATGTAGTACTGATACATGCAACAACATGGGTGAACCTTGAAAACTTTATTCTAAGTAAAAAACCCAGACACAAATGGACATATATTGGATGATTCCATTTATATGAAATGTCCAGAATAGTCAAATGTTTAGAGATAAAAAGTAGATTAGTGATTGTCTAGGGCTGGGGAAGAAGAAGAGAGAGGGGAGTTGGAGGGAAATGAAGAGTGACTGCTAATGGGTTTCTTCTGGGGATGATCAAGATGTTCCAAAGTTGATTGTGGTGATAGTTGCATAAGTCTGTGAACATACTAAACACCATTGAATTGTGCACTTTAAATGAGTGATTGTTTCATATGTGAATCATATCTCAATAAAGCTATTTTTTGTTTTTTTGTTGTTTTGGCAGCTGGCCGGTATGGGGATGCGAACCCTTGTGGTGTTAGAACACTGTGCTCTAACCAACTGAGCTAACTAGCCAGCCCAATAAAGCTGGTTTTTGAAAAAGTAAAGGTAGAGTGATGGGCCCTTAAACAAGAGGCAGGACTACTTGAAGTGATGGGAAGGTTCTGCATCTTGATTGTGGTTGTATTTACTGGGGTGTATCAATTTGTCAAATATCATTGAAATGTATGTAAATTAATCCCCAATAAAGTTAGCTTTTTAAAATGTCCAGAATCCAGACAAGTAGGTTTGGTTGGAACTAAAAGCCTGCTGTAAAGCTGACAGGGGCTACTTTACCTTCCAATAAGGAAGGGCACTGACCCCAGTGTGGGACGTGCATGACATCATGATACCAGACCAGCCGCAAGACTTGGCTGTGATGAGATAGCAGAGGTGCAGGAGACTAACCGCAGCTCTCAGAGCACAGCCCAAACCATTACAGCATTAGGCCAGTCTGTTCCTTAAGGTCCCTTAGGCACCTCAGACTGGATGAGGTTTCCTCATGTGCTACTTTCCTGCTCTGCTTAGGCAGGTCACTGTCACTAACCTTTGCCTTGAGTCAGGTGCCTCACCTCTGACATCACACCCCTCTGACGTCCCACAATACGGCTTCACATTCTGCCCCACGGGGTCACATCCTGCTTGTCTAGGGCCAGACTTCCTCGCACTGCACTCCCTTGTGAGCCTTGCTTAGATTACTCGCATGGAGCCTTCAGTAGCCGGAGGCGAGCTCTCTTAAGGTGATCAAGTATTTCAGCTCCAGAACCTCAAGAAGGCTGCTGGAGCACACCCAGAGCCACTGCTCCAAGGGGCCACTGCTCAAGGTTGCATTTTCTGAACTTTCCTAGGAAGCATGAGCCTTGAGTAGCTGTCTGCAAGCATAATAATTCATATTTATGAAATGCTGACTACGTACCTGGGCCTTACAAGCATTATTTTACACAATCTTCACAATAATCTTATTGATGTAATATTATTTTCCTTCTTGTATGAGGATTAAGGCTTAGAAGATTTATGTAACCTGTTCAAGGTTACATCACTGAAGTTTTTTTTTTTTTGTCTTTTTGTCTTTTTCCGTGTCCGGCAACGGATCACAACCCTCAGTGTTGCCCCCGTACCGGACCGGGGACCGGCAACGGGATCGCAACCCTCGGTGTTGCTCCCGCACCTCGCCCAGCCAGTGAGCGGGAACCGGTCTGTATGTGGGATCTGAACCCTCGGGGAGGAGCGCCGCCGCGCTTCCCAAGCGGCGCACTATCCAGTGCGCCACCGGGCCGGCCCATCACTGAAGTTTTTAAAGTGGGGATGCAATGGTAAAGGCAGCAGTCAGAGCCCAGAATCCTGTTCCAACTGGGATATGCACATGGACTTCATAAACAAGGGTGGGAAGATACTCTGTCGAGACCTGGTCAGGCATGGCTCCGTAGCCTATAAACTTTATTTCCCCATAGGCGTCCCACCCACTGAGACAGTATGTTACAGGGCTGTACTGCAAACAGCGCATTTGCCAGGAAAAAGGCAAATGCTCAGTAGAGAAGCACGGTTACTTCTCGGATCTGACTCTCAGAGAACGGCATCCAGAAGCAACAGCTTGACTGTCAGACTTGAGAGTGTGTGAGAGTGAGATCCAGAATTACTAAAGTCTTTTAGATACTAAAACTCTATGTCAAGAATTAAGCCTGGATGATAGAGTTTCTTCCTCAAAAATAAAACAGAAGCCTTTTCACCATTGACGGCTCGGAGGCTATGATGAAGGCAAAAAGTGAAATCCACTTCTTGCAAGTGGAGGAAGGGAGAGAAAGGGAAAGTGGGGAAGTGAAAACAAGGATTCTCACCTGCTGCTCCCTGAGGGCAAGTGTGTGTGTGTGTGTGTGTGTGTGTGTGTG
>NW_007741546.1:4597-4822 GCF_000696425.1 Galeopterus variegatus | reverse complement strand
AGGGGAATGAGGTCAACATAGGTGGGGATCCCAAGACAGGGGACACCAGCACCATACATGCCGTCTAGAGGAACCAGCAGATCATCCCCAAAGCCCAGATGAGATCAGGCACATCTCAGCTCTCAACTAGACCAGGGAGGAGAACAGTCCTGCCCCTCTGCAGGGATCAGTGTGGATCCAGCAACATAGCACAGACCATTATCCACTCCCAGCGTCCTGTAAAAT
>NW_007741546.1:0-200 GCF_000696425.1 Galeopterus variegatus | reverse complement strand
TGCCGCCTTGCTAGAAGCTATCTCCTGGAGGTCCCCATGTTTCTCTGCCTCCATGAGCCTTTGAGTGTTCTCCATCATACCTGCAACGCAGTTTCAGTGTCTGCCATGGAAGAGGTTGGCTTAGGATCAAGGTCAATAGGGCTGCTGGCTCCTCTCCAAGGTGGTCTTCTTCACTGTCCACAGAAGCTCACATCTGACAT
>NW_007741545.1:28333-28593 GCF_000696425.1 Galeopterus variegatus | reverse complement strand
GCTGCACATATCTGTGAATAAGCTAAAAACCATCGAATTGTACACTTTAAATAGGTGAATTGTACACTATGTGATTTATATCTCAATAAAGCTGTTAAAGACAAGAGAAAGTTCATATGAAAAAGACTGACAATACCAATATTTTGGCAAGGATTTGTATCAACCAGAACTCACATGCATTGGTAGTGGGAGTGTAAATTGGTATAACCACTTTGGAAAACTGCTTGGCATTATCTATTCAAATTGCAAGAGTATTCATA
>NW_007741545.1:22835-26671 GCF_000696425.1 Galeopterus variegatus | reverse complement strand
AAGACAGTCAGAAAAGACTACATATTATGTAATTCCATTTACATGAAATGTCCAGAATAGGAAAATCTATAGAGACAGAAAGCAGATTAGTGGTTTCATAGGGCTGGGTGTAGGGTGGGGTGGAGGGGTGATGACTAAAATGTACGTGGTTGCTTTTTTGAGCTGACAAAAATGTTCTAAAATTGACTGTGGTGATTTTCCATGAACTTTTTGAAGTACCCTCATATATGCTGTTTGATTCCATTTATATTGTATCATATACTGTATGATTTTATTTAGCAGGCAAAACTAACCTATGCCACTGGGAGTCAGGATAGTGGTTACCTTGGGGGATAGTGACTGGAATGAGCCCAAGGGGAATTTCCAGGGGCAAGTAATATCCTGGTTCTTGTTCCAGGTGCTGGTTACATACTGGTGTATTCATTTTGTGAATTGAACTGTATACTTACAATTTGTGTACATTTTTGTACGTACGTTTTGGTTCAATGTAAGTCCTCTAAAAAAGAAAACACAAAGGAAATGGCTGGGGGAATTTTGTGGAAGGAGTGACTCCTGATAGACAATGAATGATGAGGGTCTCTGGAGGGACTGTGATGCCAGGAGTGAGCTGCTGAAGCTTCCCAGTCCTGTGAAAGGACAAGATTTTATCTGGGGGGAGAAAAGGCTGGGAATTGGAAACTATTACTAGCTTTAAGTGTAACCTTCAGTCACCATATAATGAAGCAACGCTGGCTGCAGAAGAAGAAAGGGAAGGGAGGGTCTAAGAGATCTGCGGCCCGGGGGGAGCTCAGGTTGCAACTTTGGGGACTGAGAGTCACCTCCAAGTTACTGGAATTATGTTTGGAAGCTTCAGGGTGTGAAGGGGCCTTGGAAGTTGTTATCAAATCCAGAGCTATCGGGCTGGCCCATGGCTCACTTGGGAGAGTGCAGTGCTGATAACACCAAGGCCATGGGTTCAGATCCCTATATAGGGATGGCCGGTTAGCTCACTTGGGAGAGCATGGTGTTACAACACCAAGTCAAGGGTTAAAATCCCCTTGCCGGGCATATTTAAAAAAAAAAGTCCACAGCTGAGCTGAGGTTGTGCTTTTTCAAGACCAACATTTGGACACAGAAGTGGTCAAGTACCCTGTCCAAGCCCCTCCCTGAGAGGGTCCTATCTGCAACCACCATAAGTGGCTTGGTCTTGGCTACACTGCCCGCTCTGCCCTCTTTCTCCCAACCCCAGCACCAGCCTCTAGGCTTCCTCAGTGCTGGTCATCTGTGAATCCCTGTTGGCCTGAAGGCCCAGATATTCCTGGTGGTTCCACAGACCACCGAGATGTCAATGTGTGACAGACATACATTCTCCCTGGGTCTGCAGTTGCTGCCCTTGATGCTGTTTGGAATGGGGAAGGGTAACTCCCCCCTATTTTATATATTCAGGCCAGGGTCCCCCCATAGTAGAGTTGCTTGGTCTGGGGTCTCAGCTTAGTGAGAGGATTCTTCCACCTGAGCTGCCCCTGTGGGCTGAGGGGTTATGTCAGACCATGGTCTCTGTCTTCCACCCTAGCTCACCTCTGTGCTAGATCTCAGCACCAGGCCCCTTCTCTCTCTAGGATCTTAGTTTCTCCCTGTAATCTGACCTCTGACGACACCCCACCCACTTGTCAGACATGTCTACATATTTCTAAAGCCCAGTAGTGGACCAGATGGGGCTCAGTCTTCCCCCCCAAAACAGAGAATGCCAGGTGACTCAGGAGAGGGGTAACCTAATGCTACATATCAAAATATCAAACCTGGCCCAGCCAAGACTCTTTCCAAACATTTTATTGTCAGTATCACCATCATTACTATCATCATTCTTATTGTATAGTTAAGGAAACTGAGACCCAGAATGGAGAAATGACCTGGCCAAGGCAATGGGAGCTGCATTGTGACAGATGGAAGGTAGCTTATCGCCAGCAGGGAAAGAGGAGAACAAAGGGTGAGGCCTTTGCTCATGATGTTCCCTCTATGTGGAATGCCTTTCCCCACACTGTCACACAGGTGAACTCATAGCTATGCTCCAAGACCCAGCTCATACCTTTCCAGGGTGTCTTCTTAGATACAACCCCCTACAGGACAGAGCCAGACCCCTGTAGCCTCTTGTGTGAGACCAACCAGCCCAGCCTTATTACAAGACCCGGAAGTCTAAGTCCTCCCTGAGAGGGAGGGACCCAACCCAGAGCCTGGCTCTTAACGACTGCCCTGGCTGCCCACAGGTGGACTTATCCCACATTCTGGAGCTGGCCTGAGGCTGGGAGTGCAGAGTGAGAAGCTCCGACCTGAGCCTGCCCTCACTGAGTACCTGGTCCAGTTGGGAGATAATTGGAGAGTTTCCATCACCTGTCTGTGTTTTTCAGCTAATCCCAATGTGGGCAGGCCCAGTCGTGACTTCAGAGGCTCTGGGTACCTCCAGGGCCTCTGCTGCTACCCATGCTGTCTCTTTCCCAGAACTCTGGCCTGGCTCTTCCTAGCACCACCGCCTGGGCTCAGGCCGAGACCCAGGTGTGCCTCCAGCCAGCTACAAGGGGACCAGGATGCAGCGCTGTGGTGATGTAGGTCCTGGGGACAGAGGCATGGGTGCGGGTCTGTGAGGCTGGAAAGGGCCAGGAGCCTGGCCACAGCATGGTATGGGGGTCACAGAAGACCAGAAGGAGCATGAGCAGGACTTGCCCCAGCCACATTGCAAGTCATATTGCTCCCAGCCCTGGGGGTGGTGACTTCAGTCAGCTCCCACCCCAGGGGGTGGCCCTGGCAAAGGCTGGGCACTAGCTCCTGGGAGCTTGTCCTGGCTCTGCTTCATCACAGAGGTCACTTGAGGAGGTAGAACCAGGCAGGGGGTATGGGACTCTGGCCACCGATCTAGACAGTCCTGCTGCTCTGAGACCCCTGTGTTGATTCTGGGTCTGCTCCGAGGGTTGCCTGGTCTTCTAGGAGGCCTGGGGCCCATTGCTTCCCATCACGGCTCCCCCCATCCAAGAGGAGTTATGGCCTGGCTCAGAGTCTTCTCTTTCTTGGGGCCGCAGATGGTGCTGGAGATGTGGGCCTGCAGACCAGGATGAAGGGCAGCCTGCATGCTGACCCTCCTTGGGAAGGGGCTCGATGCAGCCTTTCCCTCTGCAGTTTCTTCCACACCTGCAGACCTGATCACTGGGAGCTGAAGTCCTGGAGTCTGGTTGGGGGAAGCCTTGTGCACACCAACCAACCCCAGAGGCCACAGTCCAGGCCCAAAGGACAAGAAGGGGCTCACGCAGGCATCTGAGCGAGAGCAGTGATGGACCCTGTCATCTCTCTGTGGGCTGTGCAGCCACAGATTGAAGCCATCGTCTTGCAGAACGCCTCCCTCCAGGCCTCCCTTGCTGGCTTTGTTATTTATTAGAAACTCAGTCTCCCCACCTAAGTCAGTCCCCGAGACCCCAGCTCCAGCATCTGGAAAGCACACTCTAGACAGGAGGACACATTCGGGAGGATAAAGGACTTGCAATTTGGAGGGCAACAAACTTGGGTGTGAGTCCTGGCTTTGGCTTCACCTTCTGTGTGGCCTCAGGCAAGGCACTTCTCCTCTCTGATTCTTAGGGACCCCAGGGACTGCGCAGAAGCCTGAGAGAGAGGACAGATGTGAGGAAGCTTGAGCACAGAGAAGAGCTGGGCAGGTCTCCTAGTGATTCGTTTGTGCCCTGGGGCCCTGGTCATGGTCCTCAAGATCAGGTGGGGCACCTCAGGGGCAGTAAGGAGGGGCAACCTCACCTGAGGAGAAACTCTAGTGGACAATGGAGCCCCAGGGGCTGCTGGGAAGGGTGGCCTGCAGGCCA
>NW_007741545.1:20303-21901 GCF_000696425.1 Galeopterus variegatus | reverse complement strand
CAGGCCTTTAGAAAGAAGCCTCGCTGCACATCCAGTGTGGCCCAAACTGGACCCTTGATACACAGACCACTCGTGCTTGTCTTCAGCCTGCCCCTGGGGAGTCTTCTTTCCCCCAATTTTGTGTCTCTCAGTCACCAGGCCTGTCTGTCGACTAAATCTACAGCCCACCAGTGACCCCATCTACCTGCAAGCTGGCGTCAGCCCCCTCTCTGGTCTCATTGCCCCACCCTCACCACCCCCAATCACCTTTCTCTACACCACAAATCTGTTCATGTTGCCCCTGGTTAGAAGCTTCTCAAGGCCCTCCGTTGCCCTGAAGTGCATGCCCCCATCACAGCCTACAAGCTCCCTCCATCTGGTCCTTGTTGTCGTCTCTGGCCACACAGAACTGTGTTTCCTGAGCACATCTCAGCCTCCAGGCCTTTGTTGCTGCTGTTCCCTCTGCCAGGAACACCTTTCCCCACCCCTCCGATCTACTACTCTGGCCTGCACATTTGGGTAACCTCTGCTTGTCCTTCAGGTCTCAGCTTAGATTTTCCTCCTTCCCTGTCCCCCTGGATGTCTGGGCTGGTCTGCATCTCTGTGTTCTCACAGCCCTTTGTGTTCCCAGAAACACACTGTGTTACTGCAGCCTGTTTAGTTGTCAGTCTCTTTACCAACTGGTGGGGACAAACTTCCCTGGTGGAGGGAAGGGGATGAGAACAGAAGGCCTTTGATAGCATGTAAAGAACTTAAACTTGTCCCAAGGGGGGCAAGGGGTCCCTGAGAGCTTTGGAGCATGGGAGTGACATGACTCAGAGCCTCTCTGGCTTTATTTTCTCCTTCCTGCCCAAACTGGACTTCCCAGAACAGAACTGGTCCCAGTTGCGAATGCTTTTCATGCAACCATCAGCAGCCAAGACCTTGGTCTCACTGAGGAAGGGTATACATGGGGTTGGAGCTGGGAGGAGGGAGTGTGTGGGCAGGGGAAGACGTTGTGATATCTACAATCCAGACATTTGAAGGGAATGGTGCCCTGATCCTTGGGAGGAAAAAAGTCTACTTAAATCTGAAAATCTCTGGCTGCTTTTCATCTTTTGTAGCCTGACTAGGTAGGTCTTTACTTTGCTCTGTGACTCAGCCTAACTGATGCACTAGTCCAGACACCCTCCCCTGACCTGTATTTCTATGTCCTGGCAGGTGTTCAGGGAGCTGTGCTAAGCTCCCTCAGAAGGCAGCCTCCCCCAGCTGGGAGCTCCCATCCCAGGTCCTGAGAGCCTGGGATCTAATTGGAAAAGGCCATGCCCAGACAGTGTGGCCCTGCTGGATTCTGCTGACTTGTGCAGTTGCCAAGACTGGATAGCAGAAAGAAGGAGACCTCTCCCACACTTAGTGTGAAGCCTCTGGGGACTAAGATCTGTTCTAGGCTGGATACACCTAGGGCCCCACTCCAGGTCTCTGTCTTTGGTGTCTGCCCTTCTGACCAGACCAAATAGTATCAAGTTGCTTGAAAATACACATCCAGAAAGTGGTGGAACTGGAGAGGAACTCTTTCAGTGAGTGTACACGTATGGGACTGCTGGTGTGCGTGGGGAACTATGTTTGGCGTTGTGTATCTG
>NW_007741545.1:13748-19405 GCF_000696425.1 Galeopterus variegatus | reverse complement strand
CAACAAGAAAAACAATGAGATACCACCTCACTCTAGATAGAATGGCTATTATCAAACAGACAAAAGAAAACAAGTGTTGGTGAGGATGTGGAGAATAGGGAATACTTTTGTGTTTTCGGTAGGAATGTAAATTAGTACAGACATTATGGAAAACAGTATGGAGGTTCCTTAAAAAATTAAAAATAGAACTACCACAGCTGGTTGGCTCAGTTGGTTAGAGTATGGTGCTGATAACACCAAGGTTCAGGGTTAGATCCCTATACCAGCCAGTCAGGAAAGAAAAGAAAAATAGAACTACATATGATTCAGCAATCCTACTACTTATTATGGACCCAAAGGAAATGTATTCGACATGTCAAAGAGAGATCTGCACTCCCTTGTTTACTGAAGCATTATCTGTAA
The DNA here is from genome assembly GCF_000696425.1 of Galeopterus variegatus. Taxonomy (NCBI): domain Eukaryota; kingdom Metazoa; phylum Chordata; class Mammalia; order Dermoptera; family Cynocephalidae; genus Galeopterus; species Galeopterus variegatus. The sequence goes on along the minus strand of NW_007741545.1, from coordinate 19,003 downwards.
CAGCCAAGAAATGGAATTAAGCTATGTGTCCAACAACGGACGAATGGATAAGAAAAATGTGGTCTATATTCACAACAGAATACTACTCAGTACAGAAAAGAAAGAAATCTTGTTATTTGTGGCAACATGGATGGACCTGGAGGACATAACATTAGGTGAAGTTAGCCAGGCACAGAAAGACAAGTACCACATGGTCTCACTCACTCGTATGTGGAATCTTATAAAAAAGTTGATATCATGGAGGCAGAAAGTAGAACAGTGGTTACCAGGGACTGTGGAAGGGCCGGGAGAAGGGAAGACAGAGAGAGGTTGACCAGTGGGTACAGAATTATAATTAGACAGGAGGAGTAAGTCCTGGTGTTCTATTGCACAGCAGGTGTCTATAGTTCATAGTAGAAGTTTTGTATATTAGATTGTAGCAGGAGGAGAGGCTTTCAAATATTCTCGCCACATAGAAATGGATACACTATCTACCCTGACCCAGTCATCATCCATCAGATATATGTATCTCAACATCAGGCTGTATCTCATAAATATGTACAAGTACAAAATGTCAATTAAAATTTTTTAAAAAGGGACAAGGCCCTAAACCAGTCTGAAGGGAAATTTTCTCTCAGCAACAGGAGACTGCTGTGCTGCGGCTATGCCACGCTTTGGATTGGCCCCAGCTAAGAAAGCCCAGGCCCTGCCTCAGAGCTCCTCTGAGGTCCTCCTGTCCTTCTGCTTCTGCTGCCACTGTCAGATCTGTTTGGGGAGTGTCTCTGTCCAGAAATGCAGTCAGGCCTCGTTCTATTGCACAGCAGGTGTCTATAGTTCATAGTGAAGTTTTGTATATTCCATTGTAGCAGGACGAGAGGCTTTCAAATGTTCTCGCCACAAAGAAATGGGTACACTAACTACCCTGACCCAGTCATCATCCATCAGATATATGTATCTCAACATCAGGCTGTATCTCATAAATATGTACAAGTACAAAATGTCAATTAAAATTTTTTAAAAAGGGACAAGGCCCTAAACCAGTCTGAAGGGAAATTTTCTCTCAGCAACAGGAGACTGCTGTGCTGCGGCTATGCCACGCTTTGGATTGGCCCCAGCTAAGAAAGCCCAGGCCCTGCCTCAGAGCTCCTCTGAGGTCCTCCTGTCCTCCTGCTTCTGGTGCCACAGTCAGCTCTGGTTGGGGAGTGTCTCTGTCCAGAACTGCAGTCAGGCCTCCCTTGGCTTCTGCCTGGCTCATGGCACCATGCTGATCTCCAGGTATCGTTTTGACTGGTTGAATTGGGGCCAAGGAGGCAGCCCCTTGCCACTGGGGACCCTGGGTAGGAGAAATGAATGAGGACCAAAGCCTTCTGTACTGTCCCCCTGGGGGAAGATCTGGGTGTCCCAGACCCAAAGACAGGCATGCCTGATCACTCACTCACCCTGTGTGGGCAAAGTGGGTCCACTGGTCCATCATGGTGATGCTCAGATGTTTCTCTTCCTCTGTGGCCTCTGGAAAGGTGGGTGGGAGGGAAAGACTTGAATCAGGGTCAGGTGGGTTCTGGAGGGGACCCAAGAGGACCCATGGGTTCCCAGTGCTGACTGGAGACCTCTGTTTCTGCAAGACCTGCCCTGACCTCTGGGAGACTGGCAGTCTAGGGATGTCATGTCTGTCTGTCCTCACCCGGGAGGGAGCTCTCATCCATGAAGAAGGGAACCCCAAATATGAAGGCACATTCAGCTCCATGGTCAGCCTTCACCCAGGCTGGTTTGATCTTCATAAAAGAACTGGGTCAATGCTGGAACTCATAGAAAAAGACGGGGACTGCAGAATCTGCAGAGAAAGGTCATGATCAGAGTTAGATACCCACAGACTGATCGGGTCCTGCCTTTGGCAGCACAAGCTCATAATAACACCAATACTAATCAAAATAATGAGGATGACAAAAAATGTTCAGCAGCATGTATTTGTCGAGCACTAGCTAGGTGTCCAGGATGATACTATGTATTTCATATGAAATCATTCATTTAATTCCGAGAACAATGTTATGGATTATTTTCCATTAGTATCCCCATTTTACAAATAAGGAAACTGAGGCACAGAGGGTTAGGTATCTTGTCTCAGGCACAAAGTTAAGAACTTGGAGCTGTTTCAGGGCTGTGTCAGGTATTACCTACCAGGTTTGGAGGAAGCAAGACTTCTCCCCACCAGAAGCACTGAAAAAGGATGAAGTCACTCATCAACCGAATGAGTCTCTGAGAATTGGTAATGGGCCCTGCTGAGTGACCTTTGATAAGTCATTGTACCTCTCCGAACCTCAGTTTTCTCCTTTATAAAATGCCCTGCCAGAGACATGTCTCATTACTGTGACGCCAGGTCCATCTGGCTCCACATCTGAGAGTATGACCTTAACAGTCAGGCTCTGGGGTCAGACAGAACTGGCGCAATATCTGCCTCTGTCCCTGACCCATGAGACCTTGAAACTCAGTTTCCTCATCTGTAAAATGGGGACAATGGAAGTTCCTACTTCACAGAGTTGCAATGAGGATTAAAGGAGATGAATACCTTCCCGAGAGCTCAGAAATACACAGTCCCTGGCACATAGTATGTGCTCCTTAAGGGGCAGTCTCTATGGTTGCAATGATGATAACGATTATGCTAATTTTCCTTTGAGAACCACATTGACTCATGTCCAAGAGGATTCCTGTGTGGAACAAAAATTTAGCAAGTGAACCAAGGGGCTTGGTGGTAGGTAGGCAGCTGTGGGTGTTGAGGGGTAGGAGCAGAGACTGTGCTGGGTAGGATACCCACTGGCTTCCTCCCTCTGTCCCACCTTGTCTAACCAGACTGGTCAAGTAGTGCCTCAAGGTGGCCAGCGTGTCCTGCTGGCTCATCTGTTCATTCTTATCCAGGAGATGTCAGATCTGCAGGGACACCACAGCACTCTAAGTAGCCTGATCACGACCCACACACCCAATCCCAGTCCTGGGCGGGAGAGTGTTCACAGCCTCGTACTTATAAAATCATTACAAAGCACAAGTCCATAGACCCAAAAAGATAAACCTCAAATTGGCTGGAGGTGGGTTGAGGGAAGTTGGGGAGAGCAGTACCAAACACAGCAATCAAGTGGTTAATGGCAATTCTGTAGAGAATGAGAAAATGTGTTCAACATTTTCATAGAATAACATCAAGAACCCCAGGGGCCATAAAAATGTCAAATGTTGGCTTTATATGTCACAGGTTTATTTTGGTTTGGTTTTATTTGGTGCCTGGCCTGTACAAGGATCCGAACCCTTGACCTTGCTGTTATAACACCGTGCTCTAACCTAACCAACCAAGTAACCAGCCAGCTCTATATGTTACAGTTTTATGAGCACAGTTTCTGGAGCCTGACTTCCTGGATTCAAATTCCAGCTCTACTATCTACCAGGAGCATGACCTGGGATAAGTTACTTAAACTCTCAGAGCCTCAGTTTCCTAATCTGTAAAAGAAGAATGACAAAAATCGGCTTCACAGGATTTTTTTGAGGACTAAGACTTAATAAATATCAAGGCCCCGACATAGAATAAGCACTCTGAAAATGCTAGCTATTAAAGTTCATTTCATTGCTGTTAGGCTCTTTGTTAATCTGTGAGAACAGAAACAGAAAATTCACAGATGAGTAAACAGAGAGTGTGTATAAAAAGGGAGATGTGAATCTTTACTAGGTTTAAAGAACTGAAGTCCACAGAATCTAAAGTATCAAAACTTTAAAAAATGATGGTCTAAGGGTCTGGCCGTGGCTCACTTGGGAAAATGTGGTGCTGATAACACCAAGGCCACGGGTTCGGATCCCTATATAGGGATGGCCGGTTAGCTCACTTGGGAGAGCATGGTGCTGACAACAGCAAGTCAAGGGGTAAGATCCCCTTACTGGTCATCTTTTGGAAGTAAGTAAGTAGTAAGGTAAGTAAGTAAGTAAGTAAGTAAGTAAGTAAGTAACTAAGTAAGTAAAAGTAAGTAATTAATTAAGTAAGTAAGTAAGTAAGTAAGTAAGTAAAAGTAAGTCAATGAATGAAAGAATGAATGAATAATAAATGAATGAATAGAAGAATGGATGGATGAATGTATGAATGAATGAATAATAAATGAATAATGAATGGATGGATGGATGAATGGATGAATGAATGGATGAATGAGTAAATAAATAAATAAATAAATAAAAATGATGGTCTACAAGATCGAAATACAAATATTGTTATTTCTATACACAACGAACAGTCTGATAGTGATATTAATATAAAAATTCTAAAAACACCAACATCAAGCATTCAGATCTCCATACCAGCCAGCCGCCAAAAAAAAACAGAGAGAGAGAAACTAAAGAAGACCTAACTAAGTGGAATGACATCCCATGTTCATGAGGCAGAAGACTTAATATGGTTAACATGGCAATACTTCCTAAACTGGTCTACAGATTTAGTGTGATCTCCAACAAAATCTTAGCTGCTTCTTTTTGCAGAAATTGAAAAGCGAATCATATAATTCCTATGGAAATGTAAGGGACCCAGAATAGTCAAAACAATTGTCATGAATTGAGTTGTATCTCCACAAAAAAAAAAAAAATATATGTGGTGTCCTAACTCCCAGNTGGTCTTTTCCTATTGATGAGAAAGTGAATCTTGCCAACTACTATATTTTCTCTGTAACATGCATTTGTTGTTGCTTTCCTCTTCTCCCTTTTTTAAAGCTTGTCAAGTTTAGAATTTTCAAGAATCAGGATGTGCATGCATTTTTTTTAAGATGCATCAAAAGTTTTCGTTATATATTATCACTTATTCTATACCAACAGACTGATTCACAAAAGGCTGCAACAAAGCAAGTCAATCGGATGCAAAATAGCTTAATAAAAAAAAAAGTCTATGGTGTGAGAAGTGCTGAATCCTGTGCAACATGGAGAAAAGTGCAAANTACCTGCACAAAAAGTAAGCAACATCATAAGCTCCTTTTATACTTTCACACTAATTAGACTCACTTCAGTGATAGAAAACTAAGATTTTAATTAATAAGAATTTAAACTACAAAGATGTACTGGATCCACTCCCAGCAAAGGTTAATAATGAACTCATGTTTAGTTTTAAAATGTGACAATTTTCTGTAAAAATGCCGTTTTCAGTAAGAATGGTATCTATAGAGATAATTTCGAAAGAGGGCATAACAGTGACACTAATTTTAATTGGTCTTTTCCTATTGATGAGAAAGTGAATCTTGCCAACTACTATATTTTCTCTGTAACAT
>NW_007741545.1:11165-11714 GCF_000696425.1 Galeopterus variegatus | reverse complement strand
TTCTAATAGAAATCCTTTACATTTATTTTGGTATCAAATAGTAGCATTGTGTGTTGCTTTATTTGAAATTTATATACAGAAATGTACTTGAAATGGGCATACTTTATAGTTTCCCATTTGTAAAATTAAAGACAAATATTGTCTGGTGACAAAATTTAGTGATTGTAAATCTTTCTAGTGAGAGATTCTTTCTCAACCTTCACTGTGTAACAGAATTACCTGGTGTATGGGGGTAGGGAGGGAGTATAAAAATAGTGATGCCAGGTTTCAAGCAAAGAAATGGATTCATTTTGGCTGGGGTGGCAATGGGATAAATGTGTGTAGATTTCAGTCACTCCAGAAAGTTCCTTTTTCTGCTTCCCAGTCTTCTTCCACCAGAGGCAAACACTTTTCTGACATTCTGATTCTCATCACTAGATTAGTTTACCTTTTCGAGAATTTCATATACTTGCAGTCATAGAGTATGCAACCTTTTGTGTTTGGCTTCTTCCACTCAGCATGTTTTTTGAGATTTATCTCAATTCATGCATGTATCGGTTCTTTTTCATT
>NW_007741545.1:8664-9292 GCF_000696425.1 Galeopterus variegatus | reverse complement strand
TACGTTAAGTCTAAAGGTCAGTTAGGGATAACTGGCATCCCAGCAATGGTGAGTCTTCCAATACATGAACTTGGTACTTTTCTCCATTTATGTAGGTCTTCTTCAATTTCTCTCAACAGTGTTTTGCAGTTTTCAGTGTAGAGGACTTATATATCTTCCATGAAAATTATCTCTAAATATTTTGCTTTTTGATCCTGTTATAATTTTTTTTAATTTCATATTCGTTATTTTTTGCTGGTATATAGAAATATAACTGATTTTGTATATTGACCTTGTGCCCTGGGACCTTCCTAAATTCATTTATTAGTTCTAGTAGTTTTTTAATAGAGTCTTACACTTTTCTACCTAGTTAATCATGTGTCTATGAATATAGTTTTACTTCCTCCTTTGCAGCATGTATGCCTTTNTGGTCACTTTTGGTTTCTTCTTTTTTTGATAGTCTAGCTAACGCTTATTTTCATTGATCTTTTCAAAGACCAAGTTTTGGTTTTATTGAATTTTTTAATCTACTGTTGATCTGTCTTCTGTTTCACTATTCTTTATCATTTCTTTCCTTCTACATTTTTGTGGTTTAATTTCCCCTTTCAGGTTCATAAAGTGATAGCTTAAATCATTGATTTTAAGACTT
>NW_007741545.1:5971-6725 GCF_000696425.1 Galeopterus variegatus | reverse complement strand
TTTTTTTTTAACCTCCCTCCTGTTTTATTTTGCACAAATTTTTTCTTAGCCTTTTAAACTGTACTTCTTTGGGTTGTTGGGGGGTTTCTTAGTGGTTACCCAAGAGGAGGAGGTTAGCAAACCATGGCCTATGGGCCAAATTCAGCCAACCACATATTTTTGTAAATAGTTTTATTGGAACACAAAGATACCCATTCTCTTACATATTGTCTAACTACTTTTATACTGTACCGGCAAAGCACAGTAGTTGCAACAGAGATGATATGGCCCAAAAAGCCTAAAATATTTACTGTCGGGCCTTTTACAGAAAAAGTTTGTGATTTTAAATCTTGTAGTAGCCACATTTAAAAAAAGTAAANAAAGAGACAAGTACAATGTACTCTAAACCAATATGCAAAATGTTGTAATCATTATAAAAATTGAGATAGTTTACATTATTTTTTTCATACTGTCTTCAAAATCTGGTGTCAGTTTTATAACAACATCTCAATCCAGACAAGCCATATTTCAAAGGCTCAAGTCACGATAGATAGCACAGCTCTAGAAATTACAATGTACACCTTTAACTTGCCATATCATAATATACCTCAATTTAATATACCACTTCACATATAATGTAAGAAACTTACAAAAAATATACTTTCATTTACCCTATCCTTTGTGCTATTGTTGCTATACATTTTGCATTTATGTGTGTAATAAATTGCATAATAATTATTGTCGCTTTAAAAAGTCACATTTCTTTCAAAGAAAT
>NW_007741545.1:3609-3990 GCF_000696425.1 Galeopterus variegatus | reverse complement strand
TTTTTTTCATGCCTCAATCCCTCTTACTTCTTCTGAGATCCAAATACATGTATGTAAGAATGCTTTATCTTTTTTGCAAGCAACTGGGGCATTTCTTATTTTTTTAAATGTCTTTTATCTTGCTGTACTTCAATTTGGATGTTTTCTTTTAGCAGCGTCAAATCGGTTGTTAAACCTAGTGAATTTTTCATTTTTTACATTTTATTTTTCAGTTCCAGAAGTACATTATGTTTTTCATTTCTCTGCTGAGATTTCCCCATCTGTTCTCTAATTATGTTCAATTTTTCCTTTAAGTCCTTGAACATATTTATGTAATTGTTTTATATGGCTTGTTCAATCATTCTACCATCTGGGACATTTCTGAGTTATATCTTTTTCCCC
>NW_007741545.1:0-294 GCF_000696425.1 Galeopterus variegatus | reverse complement strand
CACCAGCTGCTCTCTGTAATTACAAAAGTAAAGACGTGATATTAAGGAAGCCTCTGAAAACAAAGCACTATACAACTTCAAAGTGTTTTGTATATAGATGCACAGATATTAACCAAATATCAACTGTGCCCTAAGAGGAACGCCATAGACAGCAAATGACTAAAGACGGGAAATGAAAGCAGACTTCACATACAGTAAATAAAACATTGTCAGAGTGCTGTGAGATGTTAAGTTCACAAAAAGCATTCAATATCAAGGGTAAGATTATCACACTTGTTCTATACTTAAATGTAA
>NW_007741544.1:23889-24991 GCF_000696425.1 Galeopterus variegatus | reverse complement strand
CAGGGGCCTAGAAATATCTGACTCCACGGCCACCAGTGCCTGGCGTCATGTGGTGCAGGTGGCCCCTTGGGCACCTTCATCCAACTTGTTCTCATATGAGACTTCGGACCGGGTTCAGACCCTGGCCAGAAAGAATGAGATTAGTCATGGGCTAGACGCCCCCTTAGGGTTCTACCTAACCATCTCTGCCCTAAAGCTTTGCTTCTGTCCCGAGCATCGGGAAGGGGCAGAAAGGGATTGGGCACAGTTCGATGAGGAGAGAAAAAAGGAAACAAAGCTGCCAATGCAAGGCCCTGAGCCAGTGAGTGATACCTATTCCCCTACCCTGTCACCCCGCCAAAGTTTAGCCAAAGGAGAGAAAGTGGCACCTGAAGAAGTGGAATAGGGTAGCCCCCCTTTAAAAACACCCCCAGCAGAGCCGCAGGCTTTTCCTGTCATGGCTCCCTGGGAACCCCCAGCCGTCCACAGCCCGTGGGGGGAAGCGGCCCCTCAGGCCTATCTGGTCAATGTTGCCCCCAGTGGAAATACTCATGACCTTAAAGAGCTGAAAAAGGCTGTCACAGAGGAGGGGCCCAATTCAGGACATATTCGCCCATCCACTAGCCCCTGGAATACTCTGTATTCGCCCATCCACTAGCCCCTGGAATACTCCAGTATTTGTAATTAAAAAGGCCTCTGGAATGCGGAGAATGCTACAAGACCTTAGAGACGTAATAAAAGAATGGTCCTTCAGGGCACACCACAGAGAGGACTGCCATGGACCCCCGCTATACCAAGCAACTTATACCTAGTAACTATAGACATCAAGGACTGCTTTTTCTCCATTCCACTGCACCCGAGTGATTGTGAAAAGTTTGCTTTTTCTGTCCCCTCCGGAAACTTTCAGTGCCCCGATCGGTGGTTCGAGTGGGCAGTGCTTCCCCAAGGCATGGCTAATAGTCCCTCATTTTGCCAAATGTTTGTCTCTCAGTTGCTTAATCCTGTAAAACAGCTGCCACATGTAGTTCTTTATCTTTACATGGATGACATAATTCTTGGGGCACCAATGCCCACGGACTTATCTCATGTGCTCAGCCTAACTCTCCCCTGCTTGACTAAATGG
>NW_007741544.1:12889-23043 GCF_000696425.1 Galeopterus variegatus | reverse complement strand
CAGCTCAACCACCGCGCCCAGAAGTCCAAGTGCAGTGGAAAGACCCCTTTACAGGCCAGTGGAGGGGCCCTGACCCGTTGCTATCTATGGGTCGAGGGTTTGGTTGTGTCTTCCCCCTCAGTGAGTCAACCCCTATATGGGTCCCAGCCAAAAATCTTAAATTCTTGCCAGACACCCAGGGTACTGAGAACCCTGAGGAGCTTCTTGTTTGTATGTTTCAGACTGCATTATGAACCCTTTGTGGATGCTCCAAGTGGCTGCCCTCCTTGGATCAACAAGGACAAGATCCTCTGCCACTGGGGGAGGTCCCCACGAGCCTGCCAACCAAACCTGAGAGGTCATACAAGCCGCTACAGAACCGACGCGGATTGGATCTGCTATTTCTACAACAAGGAGGATTATGCGCTGCCCTCAAAGAAAAGTGCTGCTTCTATGCCGACCACTCTGGAGTGGTCAAAGATTCCCTAGCTAAGCTTAGAGAAGGATTAGAAAAGTGGGAAAAAAAAAAGAATGTGAAACCAATAGTAATTGGTTCCAAAGCTGGTTTTCAGGTTCCCCGTGCCTCACCACCCTCTGTCCTCCCTGCTGGGCCCCCTAGCCATTTTCATCTTGGGGACTTAGGCCATTTGCCAGGTTGTGTCCCTTATAAGGCGCAATACCACTTCTCTCGTAATGCTCACCCAGGTGGTAGAGGAGGTGGCCCATAATGAAAGCCTTTACAGCCCTTGGGTCAATACGGCCCTTTAAGAAATCAATGCCAATCTCTAAGGCTCTGCCCCACCCCTGCTTGGCTGGATAGTCAATGACGGGTAAGATTTCCAGAGGGAAACAACCTAAGACAGGCACAGCCACCAGAGGGAATGGAGGCGAGGCTGGGAAGGTTAGCCGCCTCTAGCTGCCTTATTAAGACAAAAAGGGGGGATTGTTGGGCCTTACTAATGCCACCTTAAGTGACATTACAAGTGGTGCCATTATGGGTCCACAAGGGCGTATTAATGTGGCAGCCTAAGACGGCACTGGGAGGAAGTAGGGTGGGGGTGTCTGCAGGAACCTTGCCTTAGCCTTTATTGGCCAAATATGCGCTTCTGCACTCATGAACACTGTGTGGTTGCAATAGCTAGGCATTGAGGCAGGATGCATGCCCTTGACCTTTAAGATGATAAGATTATGTAAAAAAACCTCCCTTCCCCATTTGCCTTTAAAAGCAAGTGCTTGTGTGTTAATAAACGGAACTGCCTGACAGAACCCCCGCCGCGTCTGAGTGTCCTTTAACCTGGCTGTTTGTGGCCGGCGGTTGTGCTCACCTCTCTTCACGGCTCTCTTCCCCCGTCCCCTTCAAAAGGGGACAGGAGGGAAAGAGGAATCTGGGCCATTTGCTCACCCACCAAAAGGAACGAGGCTAGGGCTGTTCAGGTCGGTCGGCAGTGGACCCAACAGGGTTTAAATACAGTGTTCAACTACAGGTATGATAGCATAAACATATTTAGGAAATAGGTTAATCTGCAGAGGTCTCTAGCTGTAGTTAATGTATATAGAGTACTGCGGGAGAATGCCCACAGTCTGCAAAGTTTTACTTAATTTACTCATCTAAAACTACTTGGATTACAACACTCACCTAATTCCAAGACCTGAGTACGTTCCATATACACTGAGCCTTGAATGAAGATAGTGTTTGTTGCTCACAACAAATGAACTTTAATTGACCCAGTTACCTTGTGCACCGCTGTTGGCTGAAAACATGTTTATACTACTGTCTGGTGTTGTCCAGTTAGTCATTTGATAAATTAGCCATCTGTAGGATCTTCTTCCAAAGTGTATGAATAGGAAGTGAGGAGCTACCTGTTGCACTACAGAATTATCAGGTGAGAAGATCATCATTAGCCTCAGAAGAAGAGAATCCTAGGGATTTAGAAGAAAAAGAATTAGATCTGAGATTTTAGTAAAAATCTGGGTAGGTATGTGCAAGAGATGAGGATTAAACTGCACATGCTATCAGGGAAAACTGGCAACATTTATTACCACTTCTAGATACTAGAGAATGAACAAAGAAAAATACTAATGGCTGGATTCACTTTCAGAAAGTAATATTGCTGACAGTTATTTGTGAGAACTATTTACTATTAGTATCATATTACCATATGCACAATAACTATTATGTGTAATATGAGTATGTGCAGATTAATTTTGAAAATTTGTATTTGATTAAAATTCTAAACTCTGCTCACTGCATTCAGTTTTCTGTTGCTAGGCTGGCATGATCACCCGATTATACCGTAAAAAAACAATAAAGAACATTGACTGTAACATTTAATAAATGTTGGCTGAAAGAAATGTGCCTTTTTTTCCTTAGCACAGAAATCAGAGACAGTTTTCATTTTTTACATCCTTTGTGGAGCTTTAAGCTGAAAGCTCTGGAGGCAATGAGACATGGGAAAATGAAAGAAAGGTTTCACATCTGAGAAAGGTTGTCTGTCCATTGCAGGCTAAGTGCAGGTAGACTTGTGATGGGGCCCTAAAGGACATGGTTGATCAGGTGGGAGTTGGCTGAGGCCAAGATAGGTTAAGGATGAACTCATATCTAAAAAACAATGAAAGGGATCAAAGCTAAGAAGCCAAACCTATTGTCAAATCCAATGGGAAAACATAACTGAGATTAGACAAGCAGGTCAAAATTTTAAAGGAAAGAAATTCACTTATAAAACATGTTAAATGTGCAATTTGCTTATGGTCTATGGATCCCTACACTGAAGAGTTTATAGCCTAGTGGGGGAGACATACACATAAATAGCTCATTAACATAATGAAGGAAATTTTCATCATAAAAAATAAAACAGTATTATAAATGCAAACGACAGGGTCATTTAAGGTCGTTGAAGTGGAGGACACAAAAATTTTTCTGGAAAAAAAAACGAAGCTGAGACTTAAAGAATATATAGACATTAGGATAGATAACTGTTATGCATGTAACAAAATTGGGGGACATTCTAGGAAATGGAGTTAGGATATCCAGAAAGATAAAGTCAAAACACAGCACAAAAAAGCTGGAAATTATAGGCAGTAAGTGCTACTAGATGTTAAAATGCAAAGGCCAGTGAAGTGCTGCTAGATCTTAAAATGCAAAGGCCAGTGATGAGTGTGAAGAAAGAAGTAGATGATGTTTCCTATGACATGTCGAGGAGTTTAGATATTAGCCTGTGGGAGATGAGTAGCCATTGAAAGGGTTTGGGGGTCTTGTTAGAGGATGAGTCATTTCATTTGATTTAGGATTTCCCTTAAATAAACATCCCATGCCCTTTCCCACCCCTTACTCACTACTTCCCAATGGAGTTATCTCACTAATAAATTCGAGGGAAAATAATCTCCCTCTTCTAGGTTATCTCTTGGGTATGCCCACCTTCTGAGAGGGGGCCTCTGGTCTGCTCCTTTGCTTGGCAGTTAGCATAGAGGGACAACCTTGGACCACATGGGGGAGACCTGATTGTCTAGCTGTCCTGATGACTGGGTGCAGCTTTCTGCCTAATGCAGAGAAGAATTTTGACCTGTCCTTTTACACTGGATTGGATGCCACATTCTACTGTCTGCTTTTCTTTAATAAAGCTAATATTTTGATCTCTAATTAATTTGTTCGAACACAGATAAAGAAGAAAAAAGATAGTGTTTACAGATATCATGAAACTCCAATAATTTTCCTTTTTGGTGCATCATTGGTAGTTTCAAAATTATGAAATCTATCATGAAAAATTAATGACTTTTACAAGAGGTGAGGAAAACCAGGAAGGCCTATAGTGTGCATAAAAAGGAAAAGATAGAGCTAAGACATACTTAAAAAAGAAAATAGTGCTCAGTGAATAAGATGGGGCAGTATGGAGAGGGAGGTATGAAGGATGGCACTTGAGTCTTTAGCCTAGCTGACCCTGTGAACAGTAGAACCACCAACTCACAGAGTACCAAAAAATCTCTGATTTAAGAAAAAAGGAATTTAGGTTTGAATTTGAGTTCACCATGTGATAACCAAGTGTAAATGTGTAGTTAAAGTTGGATATATGAGCCAAAGAGCCCACAGGAAATGGTTTGTTTGGGAGGTGGTAAGTGAAATCATGAGAGTAAGAGAAGTGACTCAGAAATACCCTGGGGAATGAGAAGAACACTGCAGGAAGAACAGACAACAGATAAAAATAACTTAAATGACATGTGATAGAATACTATCTCGCATAGAAGACAAAGACCTACAGAAGAAGAGCCAAAAGGTTGTCACTAAAGCAAAGGGAGTAACATTTTTATAAAGAAGTGATACCTAAAGATAGCAAATTTGCAAAGAGGCTCATTAACAAAAGGACTAAAAAACAGTAACTGAATGCATAACTATACCTCACTAGTGTTACTATAGTTTTGATCTACAATTAAAGGGCGAAATGACCAGACCCCCAGAAAAAAAAAGCTACAATGGAAAATAGATTCAACTATATTAAAATTAAGGGCTTCTGTTTATTTAAAGAGATTATAAAGAAAGTTAAAAGAGTCAGGCCACACTCTGGGAAAAGATATTTGCAGCACATACAGCTAGGAAGAATGCAGTATTTGGGATATATAAAACTTCTACTATTAAAAACAAAAAAATCTAATGACTCAAGGGAAGAAAAATGGGGGAAAACATAAGCATTCAATTACAAAAGAGAAAATATGAATGGCAGCTAACACATATAAAAGTATTCTCAATCTCATTCATAACCAGGAAAATGCAAATTAACCCAAATTAACATAGTATTTCATACCCATCATATTGACAAAAAATAAAATAACTGATAACATTAAGTGTTGTCTGGAATGTTAGAAAATTAGAAAGTCTTATTCAGTGCCGATGGAAGTGAAAATTGGTGAAACCTTTTTGTAAACATTTTAGTGTTTCTAGCAAGGCTTAATATGTGTGAGTCCTATGACCAGTTATTCTACTCGAAGGTGTATCATTATCTAGAACATGTCTTGTATCAGAAGATGTGTTTAGAAAATTGATATCAACATTTTTATAATTGCAGATATATAAACAATCCTAAAGTCCTTTAATAAAGAACTAATAAAAATATATAATACATCATATATAAATTATACCTGCACATATCAACATAAGATTAAACATTTTTGATAGTACTAAACAAACAAAACATCAAGAACAAACACAGCTAGACATCACTTGTATAATGTGATGTCAGGCAAAACTAAATAATATATTGTCTAGGGATACATATGCAGGTGGTGAAAGGAAAGCAGAAAATTATTAATTTAAGAGTAAGAAGAGTGGCCATCTGATGGAGGGACGGGTTTGGATGAGGCTAGCTATGAGTGCTAAGAAGAATAGAGGAAATTTTGGGGTATGGGTGATGTATGTTTATTAATGTAGGTGATGGGCACACAGGTGTTCACTTTGTCTTTAAAATGTACTTAAACACCTTATATACTCTTTATAATATATTTCACAGTGTAAAGAAAATTTTTAAATGAAAATAAATAGGATGCTAGAAGGATGTTACTACTTTGCAAAATTCTTGAAATTATTAAGGGAAATATTTTTAGAAAAGTCATGGTAAACGGGACTTCCACATTTTGCAATCTGACAGATCAGCTCTTGCTACAAAACAGAAATGTAAATACAAAAACATTATTCCACTTGTATAGTTGAGCTTGCAAAATAAGTCAAGAAGAATCCACAGAGGCTAGAACAAAGCTGGAATTGAAATCTAGAGTGGTAGGCACAACTAAAGCCAACGTGACTGTACTGTTATCAGCAGTGCAGACTTAGAATGGTCTTAGGGGACAGGAGACAGATACTCGGGCAAATAAAAGGAAGGGGTGATGAAGCTGAGAAACCTGAGTCAAGTTGGAACTCTCAAAGGGCTACGATCTCAGGGAAAATCTGAATAAGGAGGACAAAAGTAAAGCAAAGCAAAAATACTCTGACAGAAGAATCTTCTTTGTCTCTGCCTTTGGGTCGTGGTGGGACAATTATATCAAGAAATTTTTCTATAGAAAGAACATAAATTTGGCTCAAGAAAAATCAAAAAGCAGTAAAGAAAATAATGTTGTTAATACATTATCTACCTTTCCCTAGGCCCAGATCATTTTTTGGTTGGGTTCTAGCAAACACTCAAGCAATACATATAATCTCAATCTTACAGAAGTTGTTTCAGAAAAAAATTAAGAAATAAGTGATATGATAGCCTTAACAGGTGCAGAAAGTTTATTTTCTGAAGTGCATTATTTCTTTATATTTTCAAACTCTCAAAAAATAGGAATAAAATAAAAATTCCTTAACTTGATAAATGCCATGTAACAAAATCTAAAACTTTTTAAATGAAGAATAGTATGTTTGCTGTTTATCAGGGCTTGGGATTTTTATCATATTTCCTTTATATTGTAATAATTCAACAGAAAATAGGTGGTATGAGGCTTAAAAGGGAAATGGTAAAATTGTCATTATTTTCAAGTAATATAATCATCTACATAGAAAATCCAGAAGAATCTACATCAAACATATAATCTGTGGTGTTCTGGAATCCATGTCAAGTATTTCAATAAGAGAATATTCATCAGACTCAAATGCAGGTAGGTCAAATGATATGAAATATGAACAATGAGTGTTTGATTTGGTATTGTGCCCATGATTGTGGTCTTGGAAAAGTTAATTTCTGTGGAGTGGTAGGAAAAAACAGGCACAAAAAGAAATCACAAAAAGGCATAAAAAGAAGTACATATAATGAGTTTTCTCAATTTCTTCAAGGAGTATTGTTGTAAAGGTGAATAAAGAACGGTGGAAGTAGCTGGAGAGAATATGAATTTTGTCTTTTTTAAAGATGAGAGTTATATACTGTTGGAAATAACCTCAGTGCAGGAAGGAAAACCCAGCAGTACAAAAGTGAGGTGAACGGTGTAGCAGCGAAGGCCTTGAATAGGCAAGAGAGGATGACATTCATCTTAACAGCAGTTAATGTGGACTTTATGGGTTCAAATATGTGCTGTTAACTTTGAAAAAGGAGGGGCGAGAATAGAGTACAGGTGAAGTACATGGGGAAGTTTAAATACCTGGGCTAATCTTAAAAAAAATCACAAATAAATAAAATGGGGTTGTGGGCACACTTGTGAAGACATTTTTCTTGAATTGACAATTATGGGAAATTGGTTAAACCATTTCTAATAAACTCTTCTTCTCTTGCCCTCTGGTAGGAATCATGGTCATCTTCTGAAAGTGAGATGTGGAAATGTTGGACAAGAGACTTTGAATATAGTGATAAAAGTTCAAGTATTTTAAATTTCTAGTGACACCAATCTGCTTGGTTTGATGTCTTTCCCCAGGAGTATTGAGATACCCAATGAAGGTATCTCTGTCTTTTGTTTGTTTGTTTGTTTGTTTTTTCTTAATATGCAGTTGCTTCTCTGGAGAGTGACAGGTTGTAAATAAATAGCACTCCTTGGAATTGTGTAGTATAGTAGTCTTAATGATTATCATTCTTTTACTGGTAATTTGTCCATTATAGGCTTTATCCTAATTTCTTTCTTCTTTCTAAGTACCACTGACACAAGGCAGTTGCATGAATATGACTTTCACTGAATGTTTAGTTTAATGGAGGAGGAGGACTACAGTGGAAGAGACAACTTCAAATTGGTTAACAAATAGAACTACTCTAAAAATCTATCTTCCATTTCCTCCAGTGAGAAATTATCACTGGCTTTGCCCAGAGCTGCTTTTGAACATGGTGAGAGAAAAAAGAATATAATTTATTAGATGCCTTACCAAACAGAGGACCACCCAAATCAGACCTCCACTTCAGGAGCTTTAATTAGTCACAGCTAATGTAGCATGACATATTTTCTAAAACATAATCAAAGTTTCACACAGGGATCCCTCCTTCTACTTTTCTCTGAAAGAAGAATGGGCAGTATTAGAATTTATTCTTCTAATGTCTAGAATAAACCCACATACATCGTGATTTTTATTTCTCTTTCTTTGAATATATATGAATTTTGTGTGTGTACATATAAGTAAAAATATTTTGAATGTGATCAATATATTCAGACCATTTGTCGATGTTTTGGGCTTGATTTAGTTTTTCTGGTTTAATGATATATTATGAATATCTTTCAAGGTCAAATTTATACCAACCCGGTGAAATGACTATATAAAATTCAATAACGTGAAATAAAATAATTTTTTAACAATTTAGTAATAAAGGGGTTTTTCTCTAAAATATTGCTACTGCAAACATGGCTGCAAATAAGCTCTTTGGAAATATATCTGTGAAGTCTTATGCAACAGTCTCATTGAGTAGATCTACAAAAGACTATTGATGGCTCAAACGATATATGAATTTAAAGCTTTCAGTTACTGTCAAATGTCTACCTCCATTGTTTATCCCAATCATCTATCCAAATTTATGTTCTTACAAAGATTATATGAACATATTTGTTTCCTAAAAGACCTAAACAATACTGAATATAAGTATTTTCTTATTTTTGTCAATCTTCAAACACTGTTGTTTTAATATGAATCTCTTAAATTGTGAGGATGAACCTCATTTTATATCTTTACCAAAGACTTTCATTTCTACTGCTAATTTCCTCTCTGTAAGTTTGCTAGTTACTATTAAGTTGTTCACTATTTTCGAATTGATTTCTAGAAGTTTCTATGCTGTCNCAATCATCTATTCAAATTTACGTTCTTACAAAGATTATATGAACATATCTGTTTCCTAAAGGACCTAAACAATACTGAATATAAGTATTTTCTTATTTTTGTCAATCTTCAAACACTGTTTTAATATGAATCTCTTAAATTGTGAGGATGAACCTCATTTTATGTCTTTACTAAAGACTTGCATTTCTACTGTTAATTTCCTCTCTGTAAGTTTGCTAGTTACTATTAAACTGTTCACTATTTTCAAATTGATTTACAGAAGTTTCTATGCTTTCTAAATCTTAATCCTTTATTTGATACACTAAAAGTAAGCAGTTCTTTTTTATTTCAGCTTTTTTGCAAAATTTAAGGCACAATTCACTATATTAAAGTTGAAATGTTTCCATTGTCAATCTGCTGTCTTTTGTTGGTATATGGGTTTAGGCTTTTTTTTTTTTCTTAATGTGCATGGCAGTTTTATTAAAAATACTAAAAAGAAAATGGAACAAAAAACTGGAACAATTGAAATAATATCCAACAAGTGAGTAGATAAACAAATTGTTAAACCTATGAAATGGCATGATGGCATATTTCACAACAATAAAAAGGAAGGGACTTCAGATATACACCAAAACACACATAAATGTCATAAGAATTATGCTAAGTTAAAGAATCTAGACATCAATGTATTCACATTATAGACCCATTTTAAATAAAATTATAAAAAAGGCAATACAACTACATAGTGACAGAAGCAGACTTACTGTTGCCAGGACTGAGGGTATTTGGGGAATGACTGCAAAGAAGCATGAACAAATTTTTACCCCTACTGAAATATTCTATGTCTTGAGATTAGTAGGCAGTATAATATATACCATTATTTTTATCTTTTAAAACTAATAATATACTAGTTTGCATGAAATATAGAAATATTAAAACCTTATAGGTCAATACCTCCATACCTAAACTTTATGGTACAGTTGTTATACATATTTTGTTTTTTGTTGTTGTTTGGGAGGGTTTTGTTTTTGTTGTTGTCCTTTTTGTTTTTGTTGGCCACAGAACAAGTCTTAACACATTTAAAAAGATGAAAGACTAAGATGATTGAAAATATGTTCTCTGACAACAATAACAGAAGGAAATTTAGAAAATTCACAAATATGTGGAAAGTAAACAACACTGTCTTAAATAAACAATGAACAAAAGGAGAAATCACAGGGAAATTAGAGAGTACTTTGGGATAAAAATCAAAGTATAATATATCAAAATTTATAGGATGCAAGGCTTATGCAGTGCTTAGAGGAAAATTTATACTTGTAAAAAACTATATTAAAAATAAGACAAATTTCAAATCAGTAATGTAAATTTCTGCCTAAAGAAAACAAAAAGAAGAGCAAAATAAACCAAAAACAAATATAAGTAGGAAAAAACAAAGATTACAACAGAAATATATGAAATAGGAAATTAAAAAACAATAGAGAAAATCAACAAA
>NW_007741544.1:10276-12261 GCF_000696425.1 Galeopterus variegatus | reverse complement strand
AGAGCAAAATAAACCAAAAACAAATATAAGTAGGAAAAAACAAAGATTACAACAGAAATATATGAAATAGGAAATTAAAAAACAATAGAGAAAATCAACAAAACCAAACCTTGATTCTTTAAAAGGATCAACAAAATTTGCAAACATTTATCTAGACTGACCAAGAAAAAAAAAAGAGAGAAGGCTGAAGTTACTAAAACCAGAAATAAAGGAGGAGAAATTATTACAATGTCATTATGGTTTTCTGTGGTAGTAACATTTAGTTTCTTTCTCTTGCTTGTTTGCTTTTCTGTTCTACCAGTGGATTTGTTCTTTCTTTTGTATTTGTGGTAGTGATTATCATTTTTTGGATTCCAGATACAGGACTTCCTTGAGGATTTCTTGTAGGGCTGGTCATGTGGTGGTGAGCTCCTACAGTGTTTTTTGTCTGGAAAATACGCTATTTTCCCCTTTTTTCTGATGGATAGCCTTGCTGGGTATAGTGTTCTTGGCTGGAAGTTTTTTTCTTCTAGTGTTTTGAATATATCATCTCATTTTCTTCTGGTCTATAGAGTTTCTGTTGAGAAGTCTGTTGTTAGTCTGATGGGCTCACATAAGTGTGACTTGATGCTTTTCTCTTGCTTCTTTTAAGAATCTCTCTGTCTTTGACTTTGTCAGTTTGACTATAATGTGTCTTGGAGGTCTTTTTGGGTCAAATGTGTTTGGGGATCTTTACACCTCGTGGATCTGAAGATCCATGTCTCTCCCTATACCTGGGAAACTTTCCATTATTTTGTTGAATGGGTTTTCTACACCTTTCATTTTTCCTCCCTTTCTGTAACACCCATAATTCAAATGTTTGTGTGCTTAAGGTTGTCTGTTAGCTCTCCTCAACTTTCTTCATTTTTAAATTTTTTTTCCTTTTTTTTTTGTCTGCCTGTTATTTCAAGATTATCTTAAAGACTTTCTTTTACTTGTTATAGTCTGCTGCTTAAGCTATTGGTTGTTTTGTTGTTTTTGTTATTGTTGAGTGAATCTTTCAGTTCTATTAGTTCTCCTACATTCTTTTTTAAGGTATTAATCTCTTAATAAATTTCCTTCTTCATGTCCTGGATTTTTTTTTCTAGTTTCTATATGTCATCTGAGTCTTCTCATATCTCAGTGAGTTTCCTTAAAATTGTTGCTCAGAATTCCTTTTCATTCATTTCAAGGGTTTCATGCTCTATAGGGTCTAAATATTTGAGAAACACTCTATTCTTTTAGTGGTGTCATATTTTCTTGGATTTTCATATTTCTAGTATCCTTACATTGATGTTTGGCATCTGGTAGAGCAGTTGTGTCTTCTATTACTCTGGAGTGGGCTTTGAAGACAGAGGCATACTCTTCTTTTCCAGTTCCTCCTCTGGTGACTCTCTTTGTGTCAATGCAGTTGAGTGTTTGGTATGCTTTCTGCATAGTGGCCATGGCTACTGCTGTGGTGTCAAGCCACTTTTTCAGCAGCCATGGTTGTGGCAGTGGCTGTGGTGAGCCACCTGTACAGAAGTGGTGATTTCAGCATGCTCCTTGCCTGCTTCTGGGTGGTAGATGCTGCCCTTGGCACCTGTCTAGTACCCTGGGCATGCTCACTTGCCTGCTTCCAGGCAAGGGGGCTGCCTTTGGCTCTTGCCCAGGACCCTGGGCATGGTCTGGCATTTTGATTCTTATTTTTGGTAAATTGTATACCATAATTATTTGAAAATATTTTTTTAGTAATTTTCTCATATTTTAACACCCCAAATTCTAGCCCAATCAATTCAATAACTAAAAAATTTAAAATCTTAAGGCTGAATAGTATCCCATTTTGTATATATGAGGGTACATCAAAAAGTTTGTAGAAAAATAGAATTAAAAGATAATACCAATTCCATGAACTTTTTGAAGTACTCTCATATATACCACATTTTCTAAAAATTCATTCATCTATTGGACACATTTCTGTTTTCATTTCTTGGCTATTGTGAATAATG
>NW_007741544.1:7265-9797 GCF_000696425.1 Galeopterus variegatus | reverse complement strand
GCTAACTCTATTGTGTCCTGTTATGTTGCATTTGCTCGATAAATATTTAAAGTATACAAAGTAATACTAAATACTCTTTAGATGTCTAAGATCTCTGGAATTTTTACCATATTTATCATTTGAATTATGTTTTAAAATTATTAATTTTATTTTTAAATATATGCTTTAATACATCAATTTGAATAAATCATTACTGATTATATGCAACTCCTATATAGAAATGAGTCTGTTTCTGGTTGCTCTCTTCTGCAACTTTGATGTGTGTGACATTTCTTGCTTGTAAAGCACTTCTAAAATTTCAGTTATTACTATTCTCATACTACCCGTGAGGAAGAGATGATGGCTAGCATTCACTTAATTTTACACAAAAGAGGTTCAATGACTTACCCAACTCCATATGATTGACTAATTAGAGCCAGAGTTATATTTAAGATTCTCTGCCTCTTAGGCCAGGTGTCTACTTACACCAGAGGTAACCAAATTTTGAAGCATTAGAGCAGTGTTTCACAAACTCATACATGCCTCAGAATAACCAGGAGGGCTTATGCAATACAGAGTGCTGTATCTAATCCTAAGAGTTTCTGATTTAATAGCTCTAGCTTTTCTAAGAAGCGTCTAGGTGGTAGTGATGAGGCTCATTGGGGAATTACACTTTGAGTACCACCGCAGTAGAAGGAAGTGCCAACCTTGAGATCATCATGAGTGGATGAGGGACCAAGTGAGTGGGGCTTAATGCTTGCTATCCCCAGCTTCAACCAAAGGAGCTGCACTTTTATCTGTTGCTCATGTTGGGCTCCCATAAAAGCTAGTTGATAAAAAGTTTCTGCTGATTGAAAATATGTAAACAATAAAAGTTTAGAAAATTGATGTATAACACACTGTCTCTCATCTTCATATTAAAAGGATAAAGAGTAGGATTGTACCCAAAAGATCCCAATGCTTTGTCAGAGACTTCAGGGAGCCTTAGTACCTTTACCATTGCACAGTTGGCTGCATTTTAAAATATATATTTTTGGTGACATTTTGGATAAAGCTTCCATTTACCATTCTTCCCAGTTTGGATGAAGACTTTTCCAATGTAAAGTAACCTACCATCCTATTGCTATATATGATCAGAACACGGAAGCATCAAGATGATCCAACTGTAGAACTCATAAAAACCAGTCAGGTCAGGGTAGTGTAGGAGAAAATCCATCCTCGGAAGTCCACATAAAAGCATTTTGACACAGTTTCATACCAAATGTTTTATCTACTATGTTGTTTTCCACGTGCTTGTGTGTGTGTGTGCGTAAGTGTGTGGAAATTAAACATGCTTAAAAGGCCAATCACTTTCAACTGTATCTGGCCATAATATTGAAAAAGACATAGGCAGAACTAGTTTCGAGCATATCTCCTGGGGAAAACAATAAGTAAAACGTTTCTTGACATTGTTGGGCTGCCTTAACTTTCTCCAGCTAATTCTGCCCTTGGTTGTTTTAAAATATAGCCTTTGTCACCAAGTACGTATTTTCTTGGTACTACTGTAATACATAGAAATTGCTAAGAGCCACAGAATAATTTGAATTCACCTAGCTAGAGTCTTTTCTCAGATCTCAGTACATCTTCAGTCTGCTCACTATTTTGTACAGAAGTAAATTAAAACTCTCTTCCACATAGATAACCAGTAGGTGGCACAAAACAGAGCACAGTTCTGTCTGCATCTGTTTGGCTCTGTGATTATCCCAGCATGCGGAACTCAGGCTTAAAGGGAAAATTCTCTTGGGGAAGGGAATAGTTTGATGTAATTGATACACCAAGTGCTAAGGTATGTCCTAGAAGCTGTCCCAGAATGAAAATGGAAAGATCTGTTTTCTAGCCGAGAACATCTTGCCACCTATAAAACTTTCAGTTTTTATTATCTGAAATAGGAATGTTCCCATTCTCTTGCCTCAAAGAACTATGTAACATGGAACTCGAGAAATGATTTGTAAATGTGAAAGTGTTCTGTAAATATTAGCAGTGAATTTATTTTTCTTTATTCTCTTAGAGCACTTTTCCCAAGCACATTCCCTGGATTTTGTTTGTGAGGTTTTAGACAATGGAGCTTTGCAGTCCTTATTCTCTGAAATCCCCAGCTCTGTTAAAGCTTAAATAAACTTATATAGGTAAGAGAAATTCTTATGCTTCCCAGGAACTTTTCTCCCTTGACTTTGGTCTAGGGAGGACTGTCATTAAGCAAGTTCTGATCAGGTAAGGCAGTGAGAGCCCATATAAGAGGAAAGAACTCACAATGAAAATATAAGAAACAACATCTTAATTACAATAAAGGCAAGCCTGTAAACTTCATATACCAAAATGCAGCCCAGCATCAGACATAAAGTAAGCATTTGAACAGTGATAAACGTTGAAATCAATGAAAACATGATCAAGTCATGGATGCTGTCATTGGGAAGCTCTTAGTCCAGTTAGGACAACTAATACATGAAACCACAAGATTTATAATGACTATGATATGATCTGATGTACAGATAGATATAGATATAGACACAGACA
>NW_007741544.1:5174-7255 GCF_000696425.1 Galeopterus variegatus | reverse complement strand
TGCTCACTATTTTGTACAGACCTAAATTAAAACTCTCTTCCACATAGATAACCAGTAGGTGGCACAAAACAGAGCACAGTTCTCTCTGTATCTGCTTGGCTCTGTGATTATCCCAGGATGTGGAATTTGGGCTTAAAGGGAAAATTCTCTTGGGGAAGGGAACGGTTTGACGTAATTGATACACCAAGTGCTAAGGTATGTCCTAGAAGCTGTCTCAGAATGAAAATGGAAAGATCTGTTTTCTAGGTGAGAACATCTTGCCACCTATAAAACTTTCAGTTTTGATTCTCTGAAATAGGAATGTTCCAGTTCTCTTGCCTCAAAGAACTATGTAACATGGGACTCAAGAAATGATTTGTAAATGTGAAAGTGTTCTGTAAATATTAGCAGTGAATTTATTTTTCTTTATTCTCTTAGAGCACTTTTCCCAAGCACATTCCCTGGATTTTGTATGTGAGGTTTTAGACAGTGGAGTTTTACAGTCCTTATTCTCTGAAATCACCAGCTTTGTTAAATCTTAAATAAACTTTCACAGATAAGAGAAAGTCTTATGCTCCCCAGGAACTTTTCTCCCTTGACTTTGGTCTAGGGAGGACTGTCATTAAGCAAGTTCGATCAGGTAAGGCAGTGAGAGCCCATATAAGAGGAAGGAATTCATAATGAAAATATAAGAAACAATATCTTTTTTTTTTTACCTTTTTGTGACCGGTAAGGGGATCGCAACCCTTGGCTTGGTGTCACCCTCACCCAGCTCAGCCAGTGAGCGCACCAGCCATCCTTATATAGGATCCAAACCCGCTGCAGGAGCGCTCCAGCACTCCCAAGCACTGCACTCTCCTGAGTGTGCCACAGGGCCAGCCCTAAGAAACAATATCTTAATTACAACAAAGGCAAGCCTGTAAACTTCATATACCAAAATGCAGCCCAGCATCAGACATAAAGTAAGCATTTGAACAGTGATAAACGTTGAAATCAATGAAAACATGATCAAGTCATGGATTCTGTCATTGGGAAGCTCTTAGTCTAGTTAGGACAACTAATACATGAAACCACAGGATTTATGATGGATATGATATGATCCGATGTACAGATAGATATAGATATAGACACAGACATACATAGATGATGCAATACTGTAATGGAGATGTCACAAACATTATGGGAACAGAGAACGATAACCAATCAACTCTGCCTGCTTAAGTTAGACAAGCATCACAGAGGGTCAGAGTCATTCCTTGGACTAGCTGTGGGTCTCCCCAGCAGTATCCTTAAATGACTGACTGCAGCTTCTCACACATACCCTTATCCCACTCAGTTCTCTTTCCATTTCTTTCCAATAGGAAAAAGGAAAGAACAAAGAACAGTTAAGATTTTGGTTGGCAGCATTTGGAATGGTAAGTTTGCAAGGAGACTCTCTTTTCATGTGTTAAAAAAAAAAAATGTAAGTCTCAGATTCAGCTACCTAGTCTATCCTTGAGGATATAAATGTTCTCAGCAAGTTATTCTTATTACTTAAACAAAATTCCACAGGGACAGCAGTACTCCTTCCAGTTTATCAGTTTTGATCAGTGTGTCTAGCTGTTCATTGATTTGCTAACAGCTTGTAATAAAAATTTTAAATCTACTGCATCCTTGAAAGGGAAAAAAAACTGCATTATTTCTTTTTCTGTCTTGAAAGGAATACATTTAAAAAATATAAACATCGGCAGTGATGAGATTTACAAAGTCATAGTCTGGCCGCTTATGTAATGTATTGTAAGGTTAATAAAGAAAACCCATCCACAAACATTTCTACAACTAAAAAAGGTTGAAAAGAATTGCTGATGACAATTCATTTTAGCTCAGTTCTTTAAGTTAAATATTGTCACTCTTAGCTCATGCTTCCTTCCTTCTTTTCTATTTCTTCGTTCCTTTCTTAAATTTCTTTTGTTGTTTCTCCCTTTCTCTTTGTTTCTTTGTGTCTTTGTTTTTTCTCTGTTCCTTTGTTTCTTTTATTTTTAGTGAAAGAAGAATGAAAACCTTAATTAAATCTTCTAAAGGGAATAAGCTTATTTGCTTACCTAACATTCAAGATGAAGGAA
>NW_007741544.1:2787-4208 GCF_000696425.1 Galeopterus variegatus | reverse complement strand
TTTAGTTTAAAGTCTATTTTGTCAGATATAAGAATAGCTTCTCCAGCTCATTTTTCATTTCTGTTTGCATGGTAAATCTTTCTCCAACGTTTCACTCTTAGTCTATGTGAGTCTTTATAGGTGATGTGGGTCTCTTGAAGGCAGCATGTAGTAGGGTCCTCCTTTTTAATTTTGTCAGTCAGTCCATATCTTGTGATTGGGGAATATAATCCTCTTACATTAAGAGTTGTTATTGAAAAGTGTTGATTTACTCCTAGCATTTTATTGATTTTTTTGTTTGGATGTCTTAAATGTCTTTTGTTCCTTTCTTTCTGATTTACTGTTTGTCTTCTGTATTTGTGGGTTTCTTGGGTTGTAGATAAACTTTTTTTTTCTCTCTCTCCATTGTGGGCATTTTTATTTTACTAGTGGGTTTTGATTTTTCTTCAGTTTTTATGGCAGTGATAGTTNTCTATGAGAGTTAAGATACTTACTTTCTTTCCCCATCTCAATTTTTTTGTATGGTGCCTGTTTTCAGTAAGCACTCAACAAATATGCATAACATGAATAAATAAGTGACAGGGACAATAGATGATACATATGAGAACATTTATAGCATAAATATTCATAATAGCCAATTTTTTTTAGAAAATGAGAGAGAATTCAATACTCCTCAACATAAGAGCTGATAAATGAACTTTGCTATATTCACACAATAGAATAGTATACAACATTCACAATAAAAAGCTATAGACACGTATGACAATATAGAGAAATATTAACAATATAACACAGAAAGGTAAATCTCAAAAGATTACGTATAGCCTAATAGCATTTTGGAAGGTCATAAAAACTAAAATAAAAATAAATAATTTCAGGGACACATGGATACAATAAGAAACTGTGCAAAGAAATGTAAGGGAAAGATGAACAAGGGATTTGGGGTGATCAATCTCACAGATGGATGGGATCCTTGGAGACAAGATGCTGAAGAAATATTATATGGTTAAATAAACAGAGAGTTTTATAAAGCTCCAAACTTTTGTTTGGGGTGGTGGGTTCAAATAATTAAAATAACTAATAAATAATTGACTAACTGAATACATTTTAGACACACACATATCTCCACAATGAGAGTGTGTGTCATAAATTAAGAATTATAACTGATTTAATTATTTGACCTGAGGTAAAATCACATGGACACAAAATGAATCACTGAATGAATCATGGACAGAATGGGTGTACGAATGGTGTTCAGAGCATGAAGGAGAGAGGGATATTAACAAAAATGGGGGAGGTTAGGCAGAGAGGGGAGACAATAAAAACCAGAGGGAGAAAGAATCAGATTCCAAGGGTCTGATGATTCCCTAAGAGACTTGATTTCAATAGACCAGAGCAATGGTCAGAGACTCTGGCCTTGAAAAGGTATGAGCAATTTCTTG
>NW_007741544.1:0-637 GCF_000696425.1 Galeopterus variegatus | reverse complement strand
ACGATAACTTAATTGGACCTGCGATTATCCACTGGTTTTATGATATCGCTCTTTTCCTTCGTTTTCCAGAAATCAACAAGGACATCCCTAAGTTAATGCTGGCTGGCATCAGTGAACCTTGTATTAATCCATATCGTTCGTTTGATAATTATATCTTCCCTTTCCTCATAAAATTATTATTATATAGATACATGTTAGTGTCGCTAGGTCCATCTACCACATCACCACATCACTTTTTAACCCCTTTTTTTTCATTCAGGTGAAATACACATAACATAGTATTAACCATTTTAAAGTGAAAAACTCAATGGCATTTAGCATATTTACAATGTTATGCAGGCAACCACCTTTAGCTAGTTCCAAAATATTTTCATCACCACAAAAGAGAATCTCAAACCCACTAAGCAGCTATTCCCCATTCCCTCATTTCCCCAGCCCCTGACACCACCAATCTGCATTCTCTCTCTATGGACTGATCTGCTCTAGGTACTCATATTTCTTATAAATGGAATCATAGACTACCTGACCTTTTGTGCCTGGTTTCTCTCACTTGGCATAATTTTTGTTTTAGGTTTATACAAGTTGTAGTATGGATTAGTACTTCGTTTTTACAGCTGAATAATATTCCATCAAATGT
>NW_007741543.1:23174-24999 GCF_000696425.1 Galeopterus variegatus | reverse complement strand
TTTTCTCTCCTTACCTTATACACATTATTTTTCTGAAATTTCATAAGCAGTGTGATAAGCTGTGATTTGTTTTCTCAGTCTAATGGCTTGTGTGCCAGAAATTTTCTGCCTTTAATCACTTCCTCCCTGCCTCTTTCTTTCATTTTTTCTATCTGAAACCCCTATCAGTTGGATATTAGGGATTTTTAAGTGGTCACATCTCTCATTTATTTAATCATATTTTCTTTCTTTTTACCTCATGGTCATTGTTGTTGTACATTTTGAGAAGTACCGTTGACTTTATTGTTCAACAATTCTATCACAATTCTATTTATGATTCATAAATCATGTTTTTAGTCTTTGAGAGCTTTTTTATACTCTAATTTTCCCCTTTAAAAAAATATTAGTAGTCATGTTTTTAATCATTAGGAACTCTTTTTTATACTCTGATTTTCTTTTCATGGCTGACTCTTCCTATCTTGGTGTAATATATTTTCAACTTCTCTGAATATATCATTTGCATTTTTTAAAGTTATTTTTCTTGGTTTATCTCTTTACTCTGAGATTAGCTTTTCTATAGACTTATCTTGGTCTTTTGTTTTGGTGTTTCTGATATGCCTTATGATGCTAAATTTTCCATTTATACTTAAGGAAGAAAGATTGACAAGCTGCTATAGGATTCCTGGGCTGTTTTATAAATCAATTTCATTCCTGCCAAGTCTTTGCCTGGAGTGGAAATACTTTCTTGGAGCTCAATGTGAGGAAAAGCAAGAAATGTCAACTAAGAGGCTACTAGACTGTAAGTTCCTCAAATGTCAGAATGAGGACACTATTATGTCATATTGTAAATGCCACCTACCCCTATGAGGTCCTAGACACCCATTCATTTCTTTAGAAAGGATCATACTACCTATTGAGAGGTGAATGCCAAGTTGCCCATTGTTGCAGAAGAGGTGGGGGCTTGTGTCAGGAAGACTGCTGGCTGGTACAATAGCTCCACAAACAGATCTCCAGTCAATCCCCTTGCTTTCAGGCTGTACTTCCCCACCTCTGTCACAGACTGTATTTTGCAGAAATACAGTATTTTGCAGCTTCTCAGGCATTCCATTACATAGTTTCCCCCTGTCTCCTCTAGCGTTCCCTGAGAGAATACTTTGAGGTATACTTTTCTTTGCATTTTCCTCCTATCAACATGCTCCCCTACATCTTGATTCTTTCATAAATTTCTTGAAATGTGTCAGCAGTTTGTGTTCCTCATCTTCCTTTCCTTTGCTTCCATTGGACTGTATACCTTTGGATTTCTATATTTTAATTTCAGTGGGGGCTTGGGTTTAATAAGAGGGTACGTATGTATTCAGTTCATCATTTTGAACCAGAAACCTGGTGCACTATTATTTCAAACATACTTGGAAAATGGTTTTCTCAAGATATGGCCTTAAAGCACTTCTGTCCAATAGAATGTTCTATGATGATGGGGTTGTTGTAGATCTGTGCAGTTCTGTACAACAGCCACTAGCCACATGTAGCCACTGAGTAATTGAAATGTGGTAATGTGACTCAGAAACTGGAATTTTATTTTTATTTAATTTTAATTAACTGAACTAGCCACAAGTGGCTAGTGGCTGCCATATTGGACATCTCAGTTTTAATGTTTACATGAGCTTACCTATCCCAATAAAGAGATGCAATGTGGTATTTTTTAAAAGTCTGGATATAGCCATTAATAACCTTAAAAAACAATGTAAAATTCTATTCTGAATTGGAATGGCTTGCTCTGGTTATCTAGTTGTGTATGTAATACCAGATATCAAGTCAAATGTAAAAAACAAAAATAAAATTAAAATAT
>NW_007741543.1:20762-21688 GCF_000696425.1 Galeopterus variegatus | reverse complement strand
GCTACAGCCTGTGTTTTGAGAAATCAAATATTGTCAATAAACAGATCCTCTACAGTATGAAGAAGTGATTAACTGTAGGCTAAGTGGTCAGACCACCTGGATTTAAGTCCCACATCTGCTACTCGCTTGCTATGTAAGTGGTAAGTTACTTAACTCATTGTGCATCACTGTCCTAAACCATAAAATGAGGACAGTAATCCACATAAGATTGGCTTGTGGACTAAATGAGTTGAATGAGTGTTTAGAAAGTGCCTGACACATGTTGAGCACTTAGATAAATATGAACTATTACTATTATTTTCATCTGATGGTACATGGAATATAAACTGAGATGAGTTGGTGGAAGAAGATTTGTTTGCTGGANATCTGATGGTACATGGAATATAAACTGAGATGAGTTGGTGGAAGAAGATTTGTTTGCTGGATACTTTTGCAAAATCTATTTGAATTTTGTTTATAACAAGAAAGTTTAATCCTAGTCAGGATCACAATTGTAAAGGGAGTTTCATTTCAAGTAAATGTTACTTAATAACTGTTCATTATCTTTCATCATTTCAAGTGGGTTTCAATGTTCTCCAAGCAGTACTAGGAATACAGGCAGAAATGACAAAATGGTTTGTGCAGAGAATTCGATCATGAGTTTCTAGAGAAGAAAAGACAATAAGAATAATTTACGACCAGATATAAGCCCTTTTCATTAGCTGTTTATGAAACCTTGCCTACAAATTTACATTTTATTTTAACCCAGAGAGAAGAGCAATTTTGCCTTAATGAGAGTCAAAATGTTTCTTTGTTTTTGTTCTTTTTTGTTTGTTTTCTTTTCTCCACCCATCCCTAATCCCTGTCCCAGAGCCTCTAGTAACAATCATTCTACTCTCTACTTCTATGAGTTCAACGTCTTTTTTGTATTTTTTCTTTTTTTTTTT
>NW_007741543.1:796-19254 GCF_000696425.1 Galeopterus variegatus | reverse complement strand
GGAAGTGCAGGAATCCAGTCAACGTGATGATTTCCATTCCTTTGGGTATGTAACCAGAAGTGGCCTTTCTGGATCATATGGCAGTTCTATTTGTAGTTGTTTGAGAAACTTCATACTGTTTTCCATAGTGGCTGTACTAATTTTCAGTACCACCAACAGTGTAGAAGAATTCACCATTTCCCACATCCTCACCAGCATTTTATATTCTCAGTCATTTTTTATTCCAGTGAGCGGGAACCGGTCTGCATGTGGGATCCGAACCCTTGGGCGGGAGCGCCGCCGCGCTACCCAAGCGGCGCACTTATCTGGTGCGCCACCAGGCCGGCCCTCAGTCTTTTTTATTATAGCCAGTATAACTCATGAGAGATGATATCTCAAAAATGTTTTAATTTAAATTTCTCTGATGATTAGTGATGCTGAGCATTTTTCAGGTAGTGTTATGCTTCCACCTTTATTGATTTGTTTATTTATTTATTTATTATTTTGCTCATAATTTCTTTGGCTATTTGGAGTCTTTTCCTGTTCCATATGAATTTTAGGATTGTTTTATCTATTTCTGTGAAGTATGTCATTGGCATTTTGATGGGGATTGCACTGAACCTGTAGATTGCTTTGGACAGTATGGATATTTTCACAATGTTGATTCTCCCAGTCCAAAAGCATGGGATGTCTTTTCACCTTTTTTATGTCTTCTTTAATTTCTTTCATTAGTGATTTGTTGTTCTCTTTGTAGAGATCTTTCACATCCTTGGTGAAATTGATTCCTAGGTATTTTAGTTTTTCGATGACTATTGTAAATGGGCTTACTTTCTTGATTTCTTTTTCTGCTAGTTCATTATTGGAGAGTAAAAATGCTACTGAGTTTCAGGTGTTGATTTTGTATCCAGCAACATTACTGAAATTGTTATGTAGTTCTAAGAGTTTTTTGGTAGAGTCTTTAGATTTTTCTATATATAGGATCATGTCATCTTCAGACAGGGACAGTTTGACTTTGTCTTTTCCAATCTGGATGCTCTTTATTTCCTTCTCTTCCCTGAGCGCTACAACTAGTATGTCTAACACTATCTTAAATAGGAGTGGTGATAGTGGGCATCCTTGTCTTGTTCCTCTTCTTAAGGGGAAAGCTTTTAGCTTTTCTCCATTCAGGTTGATATCGGCCATGGTTATGTCATATATAGCTTTTATTGTGTTGAGATACTTTCCTTCTATACCTAATTTGCTGAGAGGCTTTATCATGAAGAATTGTTGAATTTTGTTGAATGCATTTTCTGCATCTGTTGAGATAATTGTACGGTTTTTGCCCTTGATTTTGTTGATGTGGCATATCACATTTATTGACTTATACTTGTTGAACCATCCATGTCTCCCTGGGATGAATACTGCTTGATCATGGTGTATAGATCTTTTAATGTGTATTCTGATTGCTAGAATTTTGTTGAGGATTTTCTTGTCTATGTTCATCAGAGATATTGGCCTATAGTTTTCGTTTTTGTTGTTGTTGTATCATTTTTCTGGTTTTGGTATCAAGGTCATGTTGGCCTCAGAGAGTGAGGTTGGAAGAATGGCCTCTTTTTCAGTTTTTTGAAATACTTTGAAGAGAATTGGTATTAATTCCTCTTTAAAGGTTTGGTAGAATTAAGCAGTGAAGCCATCTCGTCCTGTGTTTTTCTTTGTTGGGAAACTGCTGATTAGTGATTACTGATTGATTACAAGTCTCATTGTTTGTATTGGTATGTTCAGGCTTTCAATTTCTTCTTGGTTCAGTCATGGTAGTTTGTATGTGTCCAGAAATTCATCCATTTCCTCCAGGTTTTCTAATTTGTTGTTGTATAGTTGTTTGTAATAGTCTCTAATGCTTCTTTGTATTTCTGTGGTATCAGTTGTCATGTCTCCTTTTTCATTTCAGATTTTTGTTTTTTTGTGTCTTCTCACTTATTATTTTTTAACCTAGCTAATAATTTGTCTATTTTGTTTATCTTTTCAAGAAAACAACTTTTTGTTTCATTGATCCTTTGTATCATTTTTTGGATCTCTATATCATTTACTTGTGTTCTGATCTTAATTATTTCTTTCCATCAACTAACTTTGGGATTGGATTGTTCTTGTTTTTCTAGTTCTTTTAGGTGTAGCATTAGGTTGTTTATTTAAAATATTTCTATATTTTTGATGTAAGTGTTAACTGCAATAAACATCCCTCTTAGTACTGCTTTTGTAGTATCCCACAGATTTTGATATGATTTGTCTTTATTTTCACTGGCTTCAAGAAATTTTTTGATTTCCTATTTAATTGCTTCTTGGACCCATAGATCATTTAGGAGCCTGTTCTTTAATTCCCATGTATTTGTACACTGTCCTGAGTTTCACTTGTTATTAATTTCTAGTTCTAATACACTATTGTCTGAAAAGATGCTTGTGGTGATTTTGATTTAAATTCATTGAGACTTGATTTGTAACCTAACATGTGGTCTATCCTGTAGAATATTCTATATGTTGTAGAGACAAATGTATGTTTTGTAGTTGTTTGTATGAAATGTTCTGTAGATATCTGTCAGATCCAACTGGTCTAAATTGTAGCTTAATTCCTATATTTTTCTGTTGATTTGATGCCTGGGTGATCTGTCCAGTGCTGACAGAGTGGTGTTCAGGTCCCACACTATCATTGTATTAGGGTCAATCTCTTTCTTTAGGTCTAATAGTGTTTGCTTTATATTCCTGGTGGCTCCAATGTTGGGTGCATATATATTTATGATTGTTATTTTTTTTTGCTAAATAGATCCATTTATCATTATATAGTGGCCTTCTTTGACTCATCTATTTTTAAACAGATAAATAGGTTCAAATCTAATTTATTTCATATAATAATAGCTATTCCTTCAAGTTTTAGGTTTCCATTTGTGTGATCTATCTTTTTCCATCCCTTTACTATAAGTCTGTGTGCATTTTTACAGGTGAAGTGAGTCTGAAGACAGCTGATAGGTGGTTCTAGCTTTTTAATACAATCAGTCAGTCTGTGTCTTTTGAGTGGGGAGTTTAATCCATTTATATTTAGGGTTGTTATTGAGAGGTATTGCCTTGCTTCTGCTATTTTATCACTTTTTGTTGAGATATTTTAATATCTTTTGTTCCTTTCTTCCTCTTTTATTATTCATCTTCAATTTTTGTTTTTTTGGTGACTTTTTTTTTTGAGGTGGTAAGATTTAGGTTTTTTTCTCTTTCTTTCTCATTTGTATTTTTGTTTTATGAGTAGGTTTTGCTCCTTCTTGTGTATTTGGGTAGTGATTATTGTTTTTCAGATTCCAGATACAGGAGCCTCTTGAGAATTTCTGATAGAGCTAATCATGTGGTGGTGAACTCCTGCAGTTTCTATTCATTTGGGAAATACACTGTTTCTCCCTTATTTTGAAGGATAGCTTTGCTGGTTATAGTACTCTTTGCTGGCAGTTTTTTCTTTTAGAATTTTGAACATGTCATTCCATTTTCTTCTCACCTGTAGAGTTTCTGTTGAGAAGTATGGTTAGTCTGACAGGGACTCCCTTACTAGTGACTTGACACTTTCCTCTTGCTGCTTTTAGGATTCTCTTTTTGTCTTTGAGCTTTGCCATTTTGACTATAATGTGTCCCAGAGAGGATTTTTTTTTTTTTTGGATTGAATCAATTTGGGGATCTTTGAGCCTCTTATAATTGGAAGTCTGTGTCTTTCCTGACACCTGGGATGTTTTCTGTTATCATTTCTTTGAAAATATTTTCAATAGCTTTGCTTTTCTTCTTCCCATTCAGATGATCGTAAGTTAAAGTTGTCTGCTAGCTCTCTCAAACTTTCTTAATATTTTAAAATTCTTTTCCCTTTTTTTGGTTATTTTGTAAAGACTGACTTTGCAATCAGAAATTCTTTCTTCTGCTTACTCTAATCTGCTGCTTATGCTCTCAGTTGTATTTTTTATTTTGTTGATTGAATCCTTCAGTTCCAGGAGTTCTGCTATATTATTATTGATCTCTTTGTAAATTTCCTCCTTCATATCCTGGATATTTTTTCTCATTTCATATTTTTGTCTAACTGAGTATTCTCTTACTTCATTGAGTTTCCTTAAGATTGTTACTCAGAATTCCTTTTCAGTCATTTCAAGAGTTTCCTGTTCTGTAAGGTCTGGTATTTGAAAATTACTATATTACTTTGGCAGTGTCACATTTTCTTGATTTTTCATATTTCTGGTATCTCTACCTTGATTTCTGTTCATCTCATAGATAAGCTTGCTTCTTCTATTACTCTGGAGTAGATTTTTGAAGAGGAAGACTTTGTCCTCTTTTTCCAGGCTCCTCTAATGACTCTCATTGTGTCAATGCAGTCAAATATGTAGAGAGCCACCTGCACAGTGGTTGTGGCTGCTGCTGTGGCAGTAAGCCATCCTTGCAATGGTAGAAGCTGTGGTGGTAGCTTTTGTGGACCACCTCTTTGGAAGCTGTGGGGGGCCTCCCTGTCACAGCAGCGATCACTCTTGCTTTCTGTGAAGGTCAGGGGAGATTGCCCAGTACTTTTCCCACCTGGGTATCCCCAGTTGTGGTGGGCAAGCTGGGTCCTGTCTTCTGTACAGGCAGTGGGAGGGCTGCCCAGGGCTTCTCCCTGCTTGGACCTCCCCAGTCGTGGTGGGTGCCACTGTGCCCAAAATGTTGAGTTAGCAAAATGTTCTTGAATCTTTGATACTTTCATTAATCCTTAAGAGTTTACTAGTGTGGCACTCCATGTATGTTAATTTGTCAGTAAATACACTGATTGTTTGAGAAACAGTCAATAGGCAATAGCATGGTTTGCTGTCTTAGAAATATATTATTTCCATATTTAATCTTAAATGCCAAATGCCAAAGCCAAATGTAAGTACTCAAGTTTGACTCTCAAGCCTTTGGAGCTTTGACCTAGGACTGTATATCAATTTACGGGTTAGCAACTATATCCTAGATACATGGCAGCAGTTTTGAACACAATCCAGGAACATTGAGTGAAGATTCTTTCAGAGTGTCTTGAACAAAAGTACACAAGTACAGGAGGGGTCTTCAAAAAGCTTACAGAAGCATTTGTATTATCTTTTAATTCTTTTTTTCCCATGAACTTTTTGAAGTAATCTTCTGTATGAAAAGAGCTCATTAGAGAGCAGTTTCTCAGAAACAAAAAACAACAATTGAAGGGACACAGCCTAGCTAAAAAAAAAAAAAAGAAAAGAAAAGAAAGAAATAAAAAAGAAAAAGAAAAAAGAAACTCTAAAAAGCATTACGACTTTACTCATAAAAGTCATTTGTTTGTTAATGTGAGTTCTAATGAAGACAAAATCCTGTTTCAAGTACATGTTTGGAGCTTGTATTGAAGTTCTCCAAGGGAAGAGTTTAACCACAGCAGGAGATTACATCTTGCATTCCAATTTGCATTCATTAAAATGGCAGTAGGGTGGGATGTTTCATCTAGATCTTTCCATGATTTTATGTTTCTATAAACATAATGTGGACTTTTCTGGTAAAAGGAAAATGAAAGAGAATAGGTGACTCTCAGCCAATCTATGTGACTTCTGGATGAAGATCTGTGAAATGATGAGGACTGGATTTCCCAGAACTGACCCCACCACCACCCCCCCTCCATATCCAGATTGAGCAGTGGTTGTCATAGAGAAGATTCTTGTTTGTTAAACAGATGAAACAAATAGTTACAAAAACCTAGACAATGTAAACTGTATATGAATAAATAAATTATTTCCTTTCAAATGTCAAATGCCCCATTTCTCTTTCACTTCCTTTCTGAGCTCTCTCTAATTATATAGACTCATATAGTTTTCACTGAAGATTTTACTTAACCATTTGGACTTTCTATTATGTGCAAAACATTATGAGAACATACAGAGAGAAGTTAGTTGATCCATATGGATAAGAAGAAAGAGAGGTGGTGGTGATGGTGGTGGTGATCCTAGGTAAGATGATAACAGAATGAAGTTCTAGAAGCCAAAGTATTTTTCAACACAATACATGCTATAGATTCTAGTTCAGTGGATTTGCATCATATCCTACAAGACAAGGCTGTAAAAATTATATAAATTGGGAATCCTAAATTGAAAATTTGATTATAAAAATGAAATCACTTCATTCTTACATTTCCTC
This sequence comes from Galeopterus variegatus, assembly GCF_000696425.1. NCBI lineage: Eukaryota > Metazoa > Chordata > Mammalia > Dermoptera > Cynocephalidae > Galeopterus > Galeopterus variegatus. Next base: position 13,119 of record NW_007741543.1, on the reverse strand, counting down.
TCTATTTAACTGAGACAATTACAGGACTATACTAAAATTTCATTCTTCCTTAGTGTGTTCAAGCCAGTTCCCCCAGGACATCTCTGTAACTAACTATATTACTTTTCTAATTCAATTACACTATATCAGTCCCCTCCCTGCCATTACTCTAGGTCAGCCCACAGTCATCTCTTACCTGGGCAACAACAGTTCTTAAACGTCTTCCCTGACCACAAATTTGCCACCTCCATCCATTAGGACCATTGTACAAGCATGATTTTTCTCAAATGCTGATCCGAAGAGGTTGCTTCCCTGATCAAGATATTTTAGTGGTTTGCAAGCACCTTAAAGTCTACATTCTCTAATGTGGCTTATGTGTTTTATAAATTGCACCCATAACCACTTTAATCTGCCAGTATTTCAGCATGAAATAGAGTCTATTGATTTGATATCATAGAGAAGCACAAATATCATCTTTAATTCCAACGAGAAACCTTTCCTGGTTCACTCTTATAATTGCCCCCACTTCCTTTTAAGCCACATCCTCATACAACATAGATTTTTATCTCAGCACATTTAACACTTTACTGCACCCAAAATGCTTGTTTATATGTCTGTCTCCTACAAGAATAAACTTTCCTTTTTGCCAAAGATCTCAAATTATTATTTGTTTTTAATTTTAGCACACAGAAAGCATACTAAATGCTTATGAAAAGAATGACTGAGTGAATCAGTGTGGAATGAATGAATGACAGAGGCAGAAACTTTAGTTTCTTTAGTAACCCAGGATACACTCACAAAAGTATAATCCATAAAATTTTTGAACTAGTACAATTATCAGTATGAAACAGTATAACAATATTACTTTTAAAACACAGATTAAACATATCTTTATTATTTAAAAGCTGTGCTGGGCTCATCCTTTACTTTCATGACCCTCATTTCTGCATCCATAGGATTAGACAGTCAAAGTAGGCAGCATGCCATGAGCTTTGTAAATAGGGACCACATGACTCCTACATGCTTTCCTACATGTAGAACCTACAAAAAAGTTTTAATTCTAAGTTGTTGTTAGACTCTGATATGTTAATAGAATTTCTCATCTCACAGTCACTTACTCAAACATTGCAGCTTAAAAGAAATATTTTTGACAGTTATCTATATAACCATACAAAAAAAAAGGTTTCAAAGTCAAGAAAACATTTTTGTGGGTGAACACATTTACACTCCAAAATTGTTATAGTCATTGGTACCTCCCTGTAGAATTTGAACACATGTGGATGTTGGGGAAATAGTCAAGTTCCTTAATACCCACGGCTTGATAATTGAGGATTTTACTGTCCTAGTCAGCCATTCGCTACAGAGAGGTTGTGTGGGAGTCAACACACTCAAAAATTAGTACTAGCCATTGGGACTTGGAGGGTACAAAAGAAAAAGAGAAAAATGGCTTAAAAGAGATTTAGCTGTCATAATACCATCCTTGGGGATTCTCTTTGGTCTGAGAGCAACTGTTGTATCTTTCAAGTAAAGCAATAAACTCAGGATATTCTTCCAAGACCTTGCCCGGCTCCATGATGCAGTAGCAGCTCAAAATAAGGCAATGGCATCCCAATGCTTTGAAAAAGGCAACTTTCTACTTTGTGAGAGTCCAGCTCTAGTTTGGGAATATTACCTAAGAACTAGGAGATATTTACTCATTAACATCAAAAGAGAGAATCAAGACTTGGAAAGTTTCTTTTGATTTCCATGTTCATTTTTTTCTGATTAGTTATTTTCCCTTAAAAATATCACGACTTTATCCAAAGAGGATCATAAAATCAGTATGCACTCAAGTAAAGAAAGAAACAAACCTCTCAGAATGCCCTTTGCAACAATCGGCAGTGAAGTCAGTCTTCTCAGCCATTTAATATCTTCCCAGCTGATAGATGGGTCTATTGCTCTTGCCACATATGTAGCAAGTCCACTGTTGTTTCCAAAATTTTCCTTAGGAGAGAATGCTAAAGCACTGGTTTCAAAATTTTTCATCCTGAAATAAAGAGATACATAAAGTGAGAAACTTCCCAAAGTTAGAGATCTTTACAAAATCCATTCAATGAAAAAAGAAGTCACCCTTTTTCAATCAATTGGCTGTTTACTCCTCAACCATCTATAGGTTGGTTGCAAGCATATTTTCCACACTTTGACGAAGAACACTAGACTGGATCTGACAATCTAGTGTTCTTAATTGGTCAGCTAAAGTTTATTTTACAATATAGGCTGCGTTTACACAAACAAATCGGTTTAAGGAGAAATATGTAGCCATATTCAAACATCTTCTTTATAATCATTTTATGGATATGGACAATAGACTTGGTGCTATTTTCAGCCAGCAATACAAATGAATCATAATGAAAACCATTTGCATGATGCTTTGAATTTACAAAGGCTTTTTATATATACCAGCATCATAACAATTTTTTCTTTAAAAACTTTTAGAAAGTAAAATTGATACTCCAATTCCCATTTTACATAGAACAAAGCAAAAGTGCACAACAATATGCCCCAAGTATAAAACTAGTAAATGGCAGCATTTTGGCCCCAACCTGGGTCTCTTGACTTGGCTCATAATTATATTCTCTTTGCTTAGGTCTTGGTTGCATCCTGGCTACTGCACCTAACCTCAAGGAAACAACCAATGCCCTCATAGAAAATTCTAAAGGAAGTTGGAACTGCAGTAACATGTTAACATCTTCCATCTGTTGCCACTGTAGACTATTCTTGGTGTTCTATGATAGCAATGTTGGTGGTAGGCATGGAAGGAAGTGGGCAGTGTTTCCCAGCAGACAAGTTGTCAACTCTCGCCTTTCCCTTCTGCACTTAGTTCTCTCTGAGCCTCTCTGTCTACTGACTCAAATGTTCCTAATCTTCCAGGTAATTTTTTAACAAGGACATGAGCTTTCCAATCGTCAGCACTTTCCTTTCTTTGCCTGTGGCTTTTTCTTGCTCCTTGGGCCTGAGTCACCACCCACACAGCAAACAGAAAGTGTCAGGGATGTGGAAGTATAAATACCCAACTTCCTCACCCCTAGGTAGATTAGGGTAGACTAGCTCTGAGAAGAAATCAACCCACCTCCCAGAATTTTCCAGCAGGATTCAGTTTCTGTCTCCCACCGGTATAGCTGTATTGATCACATGGCCTTTGTTTGCTGATTTCCCTCCCTTGTCCCACTTCTCCACTCTTCTAACAGTATTCCCTTCACCTTCCAGATGATCTACTTGCAGTTCATCCACTGGTTCATGGTCTGCTTCTAGGGGAACCCAAAATGAGACACACCACCACTGAGTTGCTGCCTTTCCCTAGATCTAATTTTGTTGATCCAGTATTTCTCTAACTCACCTCTGAGTCTGCTGATGGCTCACCTTATGCCTGAAGTCTTTTCTCTGGACCTGATATCCTAATATCCTGACTAGATTTGAGCAGTTTCCCAAAGCAGGGGCAAAGTCTTTCCTGCCTGCAACTCTGACCACTAGTTAGATGAATGGACATCTGGATACACAATGGCACCATCCATGTGACTTAACTGCCCATAGCCCCAATTCCACTTGGGAACTTCATTTCCTGAAAGGCTGATTTTAAATGATGAAAATGACCTGGATTCACCTTGCTCTTCTGTGTATTATAAGTTGCCCTGCTAGCCAATCTCCCTTTGGGGTAAAAGTACAGTTGTATATTGATCTTTAGCTTAGTCCAAGTTCTTTCTTCCCCTCCACCAGCTCTGCCACTGAACACAGAAAAGATCTTGGAGCCATAACTATAAAAATTTTTATATAAACCTAGAAGTATCTAAGCACACTATTTTTAAGTTACAGGAATGCACCACATAACGATGTTTCAGTATACAGCAGACCACCTAGATGATGGTGGTCCCGTAAGATTACAATACCACATTTTTAGTGTACATTTTCTATGTTTACACATGTTTAGATATACAAATACCATTATGTTACAATGGCTTACAGTATTCAGTACACTAACATGCTGTACAGGTTTGTAGCCTAGGAAAAATAGGCTTTATCACGTAGCCTAGATTTGTAGTCACCCCTAGGTAGACTAACCATCTAGGTTTGTATAAGTACATTCCATGTTCCATGAGGTTGGCACAATGATGAAATCGCCTAAGGACACATTTTTCAGAATAATCCTTGTTGTTAAGAGACACACGACTGTATTTTTTAAAACAATCATGACTTCTTTTAATATGAAACTCTGTTTGATACTTTCTACATTTTAGTGTGTTTCAGCTAAGATAACTGGTTGTGTAGCTTGGGTGGCATATGTATAATACGGACATAAACATTCATATTCCATATAATGCGAATCAAGCCATTGGCAAAGTTTTCTCAATGAGGATTGAATAGCTCGTACTATAGTTTCACAGACTCCCGATGGCCACTAAAGATCCTAGAAAATTCCAACTCCATGAGAGTCATATGAATACTCATCTAATTATCAGGCTTTGGTAGAGATTTTAGCTGAAATTCCTGGGAAATCAAACCACTTAGGGTTGTACATTTTATTTTTGATTCTTCGTCTTCTGTGGTCACCCTAACTTGAATTGAATTAAGCTAACTTTCTGGTCAATAAACATATCCTTATTATGGAGACTGATTGCATTACTTACAAGTGATATTCAATTCCAAGCTTTTATGTAATATTATTAATAAGAAAAAGTCCAGTCTGTCTATCCCATACCAAGACCAGGAGAAAAATATCTGTATGTGTATATACTCAGGATGGCTAACCCACCCCCATCCCAAACAAGCTACAGTGTTTCTGCAGGGGTGGGGTGAAAGGGTGAAATGGATAGGAAAAAACAGAAACATGGATAAAATTATATAAATAACTGTTGTTATTCTTGGACGGTGAAACGCAGATCAACACTTGAATGAATGTTGCCTTACAGAAATTTCAGTGCACAATGAAGCCTTGTTGTTACTCTAAAACTTTGTTCAAAGCCAGAAGCCAAGAAAAAGTTTTCAGATATCTTGACAGAGACCCACGATGGAGTGTTTTACCAGTGGCTCCAAAAGAAACCTCCATGAATGCTATTTTTATTCAGATTATGACATATATATACATAAAACACTTAAAGCAGCTTCTGATAACCAAAGTATTCCATTTTGTAAGGAAGGAAAGGGACAACATCAAAATAATAATATGGTTCCTTAGGGCTTAATTCTCTGAATCATGATCTGTTTAATGACGCCAAGGTAAGGGACAGGATTTCTTCTTTGTAAGGTACTCTTTATGCCTTAAGTGGCCTTTGAATATACCTTTTAATCTAATATAGAAATTGTTTTAGCTTGTAGTAGGTTAGCATCAAAAAAATAAAAGCAACATCGAGGAAGTTAAACATTATTAAATAACCAATAGTAACAGTAATAATAATAGTATTGGGTAATACATAGTATTATTTATTATAAATACTGATAATGTGACATTTAAATAGTGCCCCATGTCTCTCTGTTGGGAAACCAAAAAATAATATAAAATAAATAACACAAAATCAACACAATATGAATAGAAATGAGAGAGAGATTCATAATCCTGAGGATTGTGAAATTAGTGCAAGAGCCACCAGCCCTTAATTCTGTGGTTAGGAAAGCACTCACATTGAGAACACAACCCTGATAATTTTTCTTCAATGTGGCCAGGCAGTTTAAAGAAAGGTTCAAGACATGAATTTTAAGTTCAAGTTCAAATCCTTGTTCAACTTTTGACTAGTTGCATTATATTGGAAAAATCTCTTATGTTCTAGTACAGTTTTATTGACTGTTTCAACAATTACTTATAGATCACCTACTACATGCCTGTGTTTTAGATGTTTAGGATCTAAATAAATAATAAACAATTAAATATCCCTGCCCATGGAAAACATAATCAATAAGTAAATTACAGAGCATGTTACTAAGTACTACACAAATTAAAGGAAAAACTACAGCAGAAGAAGAGCGATGGGAGCTGTCAGAGGATCAAGTTGAAATTTTAAATATGGGAACCAGGGTTGGCCCATTGTATGTGTTATTCCTGCTGTAACAAATGACCACAAACATGCAGGCATAAAATGACACAAATTCATTACATTACAGTTCTGAAGGTCAGAAGTCCAAGATGGGTCTCACTGGACTAACCTCAAGGTGTCAGTAGGGCTGCATTCCTCCTGGAGGTGCTAGGGAAGGATGCATTCCTCTGCCTTTTCCAGCTTCTAGAGACCACCTGCTTTCCTGGCTCCTGGCCACATCACTCCAACCTCTGCTTCTATCATCTCATCTCCTTCTCTGACTCAGACACTCATGCCTCCCTCTTCTAAGGACCCTTGTAATTTTGCCACGTGAAGTAGCAAGTTTTAGGCATTAGGACTTGGATATCTTTTGGATATCTTTGTCCTACCACACTTTTTCTATGTGAGTGTTTTCCCAACCAAAGTACTTAGAGGCTATTCAGCCATGTACCAAGTCCTCCTCAAATATCTCTCTGTCTCTGTCTCTCTTTGTCTCTCTCTCTCTCTGTCTTCCCTGTTCCTCCCCATCTCCCCCAGCTCATATTGTATCTATCCTTATATCTACTTTTGATTTTTACTGTGGTTTTCCACTATAGGGACATGTAAACACATCCCTAATGTCAAGACTTAAAGGAAGTGAGGAAGTTAGTCATGCATTGATTTGGGGAAATAATGTTACAGGCAGAAGGAATGGCCATTGCTAAGGCTCTGAGGCTCACACGTGCCTGGAATGTTAAAAGAATAGTTGGGAAGCCAGTATGGCTGGGGAAGAAAGAGTGAGGGTGTGAGTCCTAGACAAAGATGCAGAGAGGTAATAGGGTCCTGATCACATAGAGCCTAGCAGGCCACTCATCTCGAGAGATCTGGGAAGATCTGGGAAGATAGTAGTGGGCTAATCTGTTGTAGTGTGATCTATTCTGGCTGCAGCCACTAATAAATCATCTCCAGGCTTAAGAAAATATGTTACTGGGCAAATTGTAGCAAGGGTAGGTATCATGGTTTATCTTATTTTAGTCAATGACCAAAAATTACTTTTCTTCTCTTTAAACTGCCCTGGCCCAGCACTGAAGAGGCAAATCTTAACCCACAGTAAATGAACTATTTCCATGGGGGTATGGAGAAAGAAAAGGCCCATGCTTCAGACCCAGCAGTCATTCTGGTGAACTGCCTCCAGCCCTTTCTTCTTTCAAGAGCAGTGAGAATTCGTCTTACTCCCTCTCAGTTTCTGGAACCTCTGTGCCATTTATAGTGCGCACACATACATGTGCTTTGCATATACATCAAGCAGAGACGACCAAACTCTTGAACTCTTGCTGGTCCCACATGCCAAGAGTGGAGACCCTCCCCTCCCTCCGGGCAGGGGAAGTAACAAGAGCTGGAAGGAGCCCCTGCTTTACAGTCTCATTCTCCTCTGGATTTCCTGTCTCCCTTGCGTGCCAAAACCTCACTTCTGAAAAGCCAGGCTTCACCCTCCGTGAGTCAGGTCAGTTGCGGAAAGAAACCGATTTCATATCAGACTATAACAGATGAGCTTTTTGGGTGTATGTGGCCTTGAGCGGAAGCCTGGACCTCCCATTAGTATGTTCTGCCTTCAAGAGCTGAATGGAGCCGCTGAGGAGCTGACAGAAGGTGCTGGCCTGCCCTGAAGTCCACTAGGACAAACAACGCCTGCACATGCTGTGGGGGGACATGATGGGCGGACTGGGGTGCACCCAGATTGGGGTGTTTCTCAAGTTCCCCATAACCTGGATGTGTTGCTCATTATTTGATCATCTTCAGACCAGAGATGTGACAAGCTGGGGAGCCGCAGCCACTCCTATGCACACTAACAGCTGAAAAGGGTCTTTGTTTCCTGGCCTTTCACGTCATCTGGGCAGGAGCCCAGGAGCAAAGGAAGAGGGGGGAAAGCACATCAACCTTCCTGCCACTCACCAAGTGGCCCTGGCACCGAAGGAACAAGAGTCACCAGCAAGAATTCACAAGTGTGTCATCTCCCCAGTCTACACAGACACCTCCGGGAAACACATTGGGCTAGCCAGAGCGAGAAAGTGTCTCTTAAGTTGCAAAAAACAAAACAAAACAAAACCCCGCTGTATTATTTATTATTGTTGTTGTAAGTAGTAGTAATATAATGAGGAGGAGGAAAAAGAATAGGAAATTCCTTTTCAAATGGCCAGTGGGAAATAATGAGGAATGTTTCCTGTAAGAAGCCTAGATAGTGGAAAACTAATTATTTTAGAAAGCCTAAAAAAAAAAATAAGGCAGTCAGAATAGAAGAATAATGTAAACGTAGGTTTTGTATTAGGGAAATTTGAAGTCATTTGCTTTCTGATGTATTTGGCAAGGAGGAGGACTGTCAGGAGCCTCTGTTTTTGGTTTTTATTCTCTTCAAAGACGAGATGTTTGGGTAACCCTCTGTCTGGGATATGTGAAGCAGCTTTATGGACAGGTCTGACAGGGAGAGCACTTTTTTGTCTGCCATTGGCCCACTGCATACACCACATACAAAAATAATATCTTAAACCTGCCTGGAAGTATCAGGGAGGTGACGTCACACAGCTAATTAACATACGGCTGAGCAGCAAGGATTTATGCACAACGGTTTATACTCACTTAGGTGTACACACAGCAGAGCTATATGACAATTACACTTACACACAACTGTAGGTGGACTCATGTGGTAATTGAGATACTCCCTACTCTGACTATAATATATATGAAATTTCTGGCTTCCAAAAATCTCATTCTCACATGGAATACTGATTTGATTTTGGCTCTTTTAGATTTTAAACCTTTTAGAAGGGTAGTTTTTCCAAATGCAATTAAAAATAAAATGTAAAGGTGGCTCTTTGATTTCAACAAAGAGATAGAGTACCGGGATCAAAGTAACAAACTGTTGCCAAGGCTAAATTAAGTACTTTCATCTGTATCACAATTCATCTTTCCCAAAGCCCTTTATTCATTCTGTATATAAATGTATTTGACTTTTACAAGTATTTGGGCAATTCCTGTCTCTGTTTTATAGCTTAAATAAGTGATACCTACAAAAGGGGTATGACTTGCTGAAAATTACCTAGATATTTAGCAATGACACTACCTGCAGAACCCAAACCCTGTCATTCCTAGACAAGATTCCTTTCAAACCATACTCTGAGACTGATGTTTTGTGAAAATTTAATTCCCCAGGGCACCCACCTGGAAATTGAAGAAATCCTTTGGAGCTGGCTCACAAAGAGCAAAGAGAATTAGCAAAGCAGCTCAGGGCCACGTGATGATCATGATTACCTGAGTTGTGGTGGCAGCTTGAATCTGTTACGCACATCATCCAAGCGGTTGCCCAGGTAAGGGGTGTCCACTGTCACAAATATGGCCTTGTAGCCCCTTTGCTCAGCCCGCTGCACTATCTGCCGGGTGACCTCACGGTCCTTGTAGATGTACAGCTGCATCCACCGAAGCGCCTCGGGACCAGCCTCTGCCACTTCTTCAATTGAGGAGGTGGCCCAGGAACTCAGCATCATGCCAGTTCCCAGGGATCTGCAGGCTGAGAAAGAAAGGGGACAATCAAGGCAGGTGTAGCATTTCTCCCCCTCTCAAGCCTTCAGGTTGTAGTTCAAGGGGTAAAGACATCTACAAGGGCAGTTTGGCAATATGACGTCAAATCTTTAAAAACTTAGAAATATGCATTCGTTTCCATACCCTGTACATTGCTTCCAAAGAAAAAAGTGAGTCAAATAGCTAAAGATGTGCTACATCTAAGGGTGAAAAAGTTGGAACGATCCTAATGTCCAGCCTTTGGGGATTGTTTAAAGTATAGTTCATATATAAAATGTTCATATATAGTCCATACCCATTAAAGTGATGGGTAATTTTATGTGTCAATTTGGCTAGACCATGCGGCCCAGATATTTAGTCAAAACACATCTGGATGTTGCTATCAATGTGTTTTTCAGAGGAAATTAACACTTAAATCAGTAGATGTTGAGTAAAGCCAGATTACCCTCCATGATGTGGATGGGCCTCATTCAATCATTTGAAGGCATTAAAGAAAAGACGGACCTCCCCCAAGGAAGAGGAAGAGGAAGAAGGAATTCTGCCAGCAGACTGCCTTGGATTGCAGCTGCAATGTCAAGTTTTCCCCGGGTCTCTAGCCTGCTTGCTGCCCTTCAAATTTTGGGCTTACCAGCCTCCACAGTTCTGTGAACCAATTCCTCAAGATAAATTTCTACCTGTGGGTAGATGATATAAATATAGATACAGATATATAAGTGTATGTATCTATAATCTATATCTATATTTTTCTATATCTATTTTTATGTATCTTTATATCTATACCTTTATCTATATCTATATCTTTCTAGATAGGTAGATCGATCTATCCAATTGGTTCTGCTTCTCTGGAGAACCTCATTACAATTATGAAAGAATATTTACAGACACAGAAAAATGTTCAAGATATACAGATATATGAAGGAAAGAAGTCTACAAAACATCATGTATAACATGATTCCACATTTGTACAAATGTATTTATTGGTACATGAACCTAAATGAACTAAATGCTAATGATGGGTGGGAGAATTCTGAAAGAGTTTTCTGCCTTTTTAATGTTTTAAATTTATTTTATTTTATTTTATTTTTGTGACCGGTAAGGGGATCGCAACCCTTGGCTTGGTGTCGCCCGCACCACGCTCAGCGAGTGAGTGCACCGGCCATCCCTATATAGGATCCGAACCCATGGCGGGAGTGCTGCTGCGCTCCCAGCGCCACACTCTTCTGAGTGAGCCATGGGGTCGGCCCTTAAATTTTATTTTTGAAGTTTTTCTAAAGGTGTATTCTACCATATATGTTGTCTTTTAAATATTTATAAAATGTGTATGATACTATCCCAAGGAGACTCACATCCTTTTGAGCAAGGTAAAAGTTACTCACAACCTTTCAAGAAAGCTAGCAAGAAACAACTAAATAAATGAAAAATTAGATAAAATCATCTAACCGATAGTCTTAGATGATACTTGAAAGAGCATGGGTGATAGGCTTTCACCAAAAATAAGTAGTAAAATTGGAGTCAGCTTTCGTGAAGCAGAAACTGATACAATGTTTGTATGCCATATATAGAACATGCCAAGAGAAAATCGTAAATTATAATTAAATTAAAATTATAATATAATATCATTAATTATAATATTATAAATTAAAAATTATAAATTTTATAAAATTCTAAAACTGTCTATATGACCCCTGCTCATTTGACTCATCTGAGTACCCAGAATGTATGGAATGGGAGAAACCACAGTTGTCTGAGTGACACTCATAAAATAATGATGAGAATCAAATGAGCTGCTGTTTATAAAGCTGCACTGAGAAGGTAAAAAACTTCCATGCTTCTCAAACTTTAACAGACAACCACACCTCCTCGAGGGCTTGTGAAAACACAGATTTCTGGGTCTCACCCACAGAGTTTGATTCAGTAGATCTAAGATGGGGCCCAAGAATGACCAGCTCCCAAACGATGGTGAAGCTGCCAGTGCAGTGCTGGATCACACTTGGACATTTAAAAGTAGTGTAATCATTTGATAATAAAACTCTAAGCTCAAATGGTAATAAAACAGATTGTTTTTGAGAAATGTTACTTTTCCTATGCCCTCCAGGTCACTGGCCAGATACAGAAGATCTGAACTGGGGATCATCATGTCTATGGGTCACTAATCAGTACCCCAAAAAATTCCTTTGAGAATTTCTGTCTAGAATTCTTTGTACAATTCCAGATGCCTAAAAGACTCCCTAGTGCCAAGAATAGGGACTCATGACTTGCAAAATGTTGTCCAATAAACCACACTTTATTAAGTAATGACACATATTAACATCTGGATCATTATATGATTTTCATTAAGATCTGTAAATATGGAAAATAACTCTAGGTCATCCAATGCTGTTTGCAGGAAACATCAAGGTATATTGATTGCTTGGGTCAGAATACTCAGACCGTTAATTTACCAAAAAGGAATTATGTCCTAAAGAGTATATTACCCAGCTGAGATCATACAGAGATAAGCAGCAAGGTGGAATGAGAACCTAGCATGTCTGACTATTCTCCCAGGGCAATGATTTTTCTAGAATTCCAGATGCCTAAAAGACTCCGTGGTACCAAACATAGATGAAGGTACTCTATCAATATTTCAGGGCCTTGACACCTAAGAGAGTAGGTTTGCTATGTGCCTGTGCAGCTCTGGGAAGGCATGGAAACTGGGAATCAGGTGGGAAGATCTTCCACATACTACAGGTGCCCAGAGTGGCTGTACAAAGG
>NW_007741543.1:0-235 GCF_000696425.1 Galeopterus variegatus | reverse complement strand
GAGAGAAAGATAAACCCTTCTAGCTCACACCACTCTTTTGGGGACAAAAAAAATAATGTAAGCTTTAAAATGTTATAAATGCCTAGCATGGTCAGACTTTGTTAAAAGTTCTTTAGAGGCAAGGCCTGGCTCTTGCCCATGATAAAGATCCCTAATGTTGATCTAAGTAAAAAAAAGTCTTGGATTTTCTAATAGTCAGCACATCCTAGAGAGGACACATCCAAGAGCCAACACC
>NW_007741542.1:21221-25003 GCF_000696425.1 Galeopterus variegatus | reverse complement strand
ATATCCAACACAATATTGAAGGAGAACAAAGTTGGAAGGCTGACATTATTCAACTTCAATGCTTATTATAAAGGTACAGTGATCTAGACAATGTGATATTGGCAACAGAAGAGACAAATGAATAAATGGAAAAGAATAGAGAGTCCAGAAACACACCCAACGCACATAAACATAGTCAATTGATCTTTGACAAAAGAGCAAATCAAATACAATGGATAAAATACAGTCTTTTCAACAAAAGATGCTAACGCAGATGGACATCTAAATGTGAAAAAATGAATCTAGACACTGAGCTTTCACTTTACACAAAAATTAATCGAAAATGGATTACAAACCTAAATGTAAAACATGAAACTCTTAACCATTAAAAAATAACATAGGAGAAAACCCTGTGACTTTGGATTTGACAATGAGTTTCTAGCTACAAAACCAAAAGTACAAACTGTGAAAGAAAAATTGATGTTAGACTTTATTAAATTTTTTTTTTTTTTTTGTCTTTTGTCTTTTGTCTTTTTGTTCCGTGTCCGGCAACGGATCGCAACCCTCAGTGTTGCCCCCGTACTGGACCAGGGACCGGCAATGGGATTGCAAACCTCGGTGTTGCTCCCACGCCTCGCTCAGCCAGTGAGCGGGAGCCGGTCTGTATGTGGGATCCGAACCCTCGGGCGGCAGCGCTGCCGCGCCTCCTAAGCGGCGCACTATCCAGTGTGCCACTGGGCCGGCCCCAGACTTTATTAAAATTAAAAAGTTCTTCTCTATGGATAACACTATTAGGACAATAAAAATACAAGCCACAGATGTAGAGGAAATATTTGTAAAATGCATACTCAATAAAGAACTTTTATCCAGAATATACAAAGAACTCTTAAAACTCAACAGTAAGAAAATAAACAACCTAGTTAAAAAATGAGTAAAACATCTGAATAGACACTTCATCAAAGAAGATATACAGATGGCAAATAAGTATATGAAAAGATGTTAAAAATTATATGTCATTAGAAATTATAAATTTAAACATTGTTAAGGTACCACTACACACATACTAGAACAGCCAAAATCCAGAACAATGGCAATATCAAATGCCATCAAGGATTTAGTGATATATTTTGTAATTTTGCAAAATGATATGTGTGCAAAAGGAACTTTAATTCATTGCTAGTGAAAAGGTATAGCCACTTTGGAAGATAGTTTGGCAGTTTCTTCTAAGGCTAAACGTAGTCTAACATACCATCCAGCAATCATGCTCCTAGGTATTAACCCAAATGAGCTGAAAACTCATGTCAGCATAAAAACCTGAACATAACTGTTTATAACAACTTTATTTATAATTGCCAAAATTAGAAGCAAATAAAATGTCCTTCAACAGCTTAATGGTACATTCATACGATGGAATATCATTCAATGATAAAAAGAAATGGGCTATCGAGCCATGAAAAGATATGAAGAAACCTTAAATGCTTACTGCAAGGTGAAATAAACCAGTCTGAAAAAGCTATATACTATATGATTCCAACTATATGACATGGGAAGGGGGTCTTAAATAAGGGGAGGGAGGAATGAGTGGAGCACTGGGGATTTTTAGGGCAATGAAATTATTCTATATAATATTGTAATGGTGAATAATGACATTATGTATTTGGCAAAGTCCCCCAAACTACAAACAACAAAACTTTACCTAACAATAATGCCTCGATATTAGGTCATCAATTATAACAAATATAGCCCACTCATGCAAGATGTTAGTAATAGAGAAAACTGTGGGTGGAGAAATGGAATATATGAAAACTCTCTACTTTCTGATCAATTTTTCTGTAAATGTAAAAGTGCTCTAAGAAATAAATTCATTAATAATATTTATTAAAAACTCAAGAAGACCTAATTAAATAGAGGTCAATCTATACCATGTTCATGAATTGGAAAACTCAATATTGTTAAGATGGCAATTCTGCAAAAATTGATCTATAGATTTGACGCAATTCCAATTCTTAAAAACAGCATTTTTATATAAATTGACACACTAACACCAAAATTTTATGGAAATAAAAAAGAGTAGAAGAGCCAAAAGAATTTTGAAAAACGCTGTAATTACAGGACTTTCATTGCTTGTTCAACATATCTGGGATAATGAAATAATGTGCTGCATAAGAATCAATGGCATGGCAGAGTCCAGAAATAGACATAAACATATATGGCCAATTTATTCTTGGCAAAGATGCTATGGTAATTCAATGAAGAAAGGATGGTCTTTTCATGAAATAATTCTGGAACAACTGATATTCACATGGAAAAAAATGATCCTGAATACTTCCCTTGCATATCTATTAATTTGAAATGAATCATAGCAATTAAAACTATCAAATTTCTAGAAGAAAATACAGAAAAAGACCTTCATAACCTGGGGTAGACGAAGATTACTTAGATAGGGCCCCCCAAAAAACAAAGCATAAAGAGAAAACTTGATATGATAAGTTGATCTTTATCAAAATTAAAGAGATTTGCACTTCCAAAGGCATCATTAAGAAAATGAAAGAAAACAAAAGATTGGGGGAAAATATTTTCAAAATATATATCACATAAATACATTGCATACAGAATATATAAAAAACACTTCATAGATTTTCTTTATATATAGGAACATAAATGACCCAATTAAAATTTTTTGAAATATTTGAACAATTTGCAACACAGAATGTAATATAAGAATGAGTGATAAGAGCATGGAAACATGTTGATGTTATTAGTCATCAGGGAAATTTGGTGCTTCTCAATACTTTTAGTTTTCCTACTGAGATTCTCTATTTTTTTTTTTTAATATTTTCTTTACTTCATTGAGTACAGATATAGCAGCTGATTTTAAAACTTTTCTGTTAATTTCAACATACGGGTTATCTAAAAATTAGTTTCTGTAACATACACCAGGTAAGTCCTTGATGCTGGCTTCCAGCAAGGAGGTGAGGGGAGTCTGAGAGGAGAGGTCAGAAGTGCTTTCCCAGTGCAGAATGCTGTGTACCTGAACCATAAGAAAAAAAAAGAATTAGTTTCTGCTGATTTTTTCTTAAGACAGGGCCACATTTTTTTTTTTTTTTGTTCTTTGTATGTTAAATAATTTTAGATTATATCCCGGACATTGTGAATGTTATGTTGTGTAGACTCTGAATTCTGTTAAATTACTCCAGTGTTGAAAGTTTTTGTTTCAGTAGTAATTTAATAATTAAATTAAATCTAACCAAAGATTCAAACTGCAACATCTTTCACTTGGACTGCAACTCAGATCTCAGTTCAGTTTTTGTTTGTCTTGCTTTGTTTTGTTTTTTATAATCTTTAGCTGAGATACTTTGAGTCTGCCCTCCAGATAGAGTGGTGATTTGGGATAGATTAAACCTAGTTGGACTCTCCCCTTAGTTTTGTTTTTATCAGTATTCTCCCTTCACTTTCTACCTGTGAACATTGCCCCAGACTCTGTCCTCTACTTCTCCAGTCCCAGAAGTCTATAATTTTTATATCAGAGTTTTGGTCCCTGGTCTGCAGTCTGATCTCAAGCAAAATGGCACAAAAATGTGTCATTTCATCTTGCAAGTGTCCCTCCCCCTCTAGAATATGCCTGCTTTATTTATATTCCAGTGCTTTCAGTTTTTGTTTTTGTTTTTGCCTCAACGTATATAGTTGTTATCTGGGAGGTAGTTAAGAGTTAGTAAAAACCTACTCAGCATTACTGAAAGCACATACTTTGGCAGTTTCTTATAATTTTAATCATGTATCTACCATTTGACCCAGAAATTATT
>NW_007741542.1:0-18317 GCF_000696425.1 Galeopterus variegatus | reverse complement strand
CATCCTCTGCTCTCTTCTTCCCTTCCGCTTCTTTCTCTTCCTTCTCCTTCTCTACCCCCCACCCCCTTCTTTCCCTCCCCCGTCCTCCCCGCCGCTCCCTCCGGAGGACATTCGCTCCCTAAGCCCGCGAGCGCATGCGGTCCCTGCGCCCAGGTAAGAGATCCGTCCCCAGCCCCGGTTCTCCCTGGTCGCCTCTCCGTGCCTGGGTCTCTGCTTCGACGGAGCCTCCGCCGGGAAGGAAGCGGGAGCGGGGAGGGGGCGTCCCGCCCTCGGTGCTCGGCGCCGGCACGCGCTGGCCGGGCCGTCCGGTCTCCCACCTGGCGGAAGCGTCAGGCCCGGCCTGTCCGGTGTCACTGCGGAGCCGGGGACCGAGCGCTGGTGCCTGGGCTCTGCATTTGGAGCAGAGCGAGTGACCTGGGTAGGTACCACTTGGAAACGACCGGACACTCGCGACAGGTTAGGATGCATGTGTGGAGAGCTAGTATCACCTGAGCTGGAGAAAGAAGGGGAGTGGGTCACACGGAGACCACGGGAAAAGGGGATTTGAGGTGGAGGAGTTTTTTGTTTGCTTTTTGGTCCATTTAGCCGCAGAGAACTGCACATGGACGAATGAGTGAGGGAGGGAAACCTTGTCAATTCTAAGTCATTTCCCCCTGTTATTTCTTCTGAAACAGCTGGGAGAGTTAGACTGATACATATTTATAATTTTAGGAAAATGAAAAATCGATGTCCGGTCGCGTTGGAGGGCGGGGCACGAAGAGATGAGCTGAGCTTCCAAATAGTCTTTTTTCTTTTTAAAAGGTGGGGGTGGGATACTGCATCTAGAGTCCATGTATGCTTTTTCTTTTTAAAAGGCTTGGGGGGGGGGGGGGGGGGGGGGTGCAGTGCTGGCTGCCTTCCTTCCCCAACCTCGTCTTTTGTTTAAGGATGGAAATTTCAAGAAACAGTGTGTGAGGGGCCAGGGCCGGGAGGTACACGTTTGGGGGTGTGTGTAGTAAAGCGGGTGGAGTCAGAAAAAAAAATCATCCTTGAAAACTGGAAACTGATGTTATTCTTCCTGGTGTCAAGGCTTCAGGATTTTGTCAGAAAATAAAACGCTTTCATTAGCAGCAAGCCCCTTTGTGACAATTGTTGGGTACCATCTGTTGTTAGCCCTTAGCATATTGCTTCCAGGACATAGAGCCTTTAGAACTGAGTTGGTGTGAAGGGTTTTTGTTTAAATACATACATATATACACACACTTATATAATACATTATTTACATGTTACAAAAGGGAGTGGATACTTAAAAGACAAATTTTTAAAAATTTATCTTTGAGGGTTTGGGGATTATGTTGTGAATGAAATCTATAGTGCAAAACAAAAAAACATTATTGGGTGTTATATACTTTTGGGTGTGAAGCAAAGGGATTGATGAATGTTGGTAAGGAACTAACTTAAATATTAAAGATATAATTTATTTAAAAATGATGGGTCTGGGAGAGGAAATGACTGCAAACTGAAATTGAGGTTTGCAGCCACAGTGAGGCGATGGAGAACAAAGCCTTTTATGTGAGCCACGTTATGCAAAATGTCCCATGGATGAGCTGCAGGTACCAGCCCAGTTTAAAAGCATAGTTCTGTCACCCTATCATTTCACTGTGGGCAATTATGATTTTTTTTTTGGCAGTCAAAATAGGTTGAATAAATAGAAGCCCTTTAGAATGCTTTTGATTTTATGCCCAAGAGGAAGATTACAGCCTTCCACCTGAATGTAACACAAAACAATTGGTATCTGTATTTTGATAGAAATCCTTATGAATTTGAAAAGCATGGGTGTTTTAATCACCTCCCCTTGCCATGAACACAAAGCATCCCCCTTTCAAGAAAGGGTAAAAGGGATTTTTTTCTTTTAATAAAAAATAAAACGTGTGTATGTTTTAACATTGATTTCCTGGTGATTTTATCTGATTACCTTAGGGGTACATCTGCATTCATGATTTGTATATTATCAGAACCATCATGGCTTTAGGATCAATGGGATATGCTCTTTATCTGTTTGTGGTTTATTTAATTTTAATTTTTTATTTTCTACAGTTTGCTATATTAATTTCCAGTGGTTTTTTGTTGTTTGTTTTTTACCACTAAGTAGAAAATTGTTCAGCACATCTGGATATATAAGCAATTAAAAAACTGAGTTTCCTTTTAAAACATAATATTTTAATTAGGCTAATTTTTATTTTCTTTGTTTCTCTCCCCTCTTAAATAACCTATTTCTTTCTGACTGTGTCAATGCTGCTTTAGGGTTCTAGTTGTGTCTAGACATAGAAAGCAGAGCCAGTGTTCTCAGGAATTCTGTATTTAGGATTCATTCATTCTCTGCAGCAACTCCCTCAGGATGACTTGTTTACAGCACCTTCTCAGGGAGGAGAGGGAGAAAGAATGTGCTGAGAGAGCATGATCTAGTGAAACTGGCACAGCCATTACCTCATCGTAGTAGGTGCTTCAGATCCATTGAGAGAGCAGGCATCCTCTTAGTGGAAACCAAACACCAGGAGCACACCCATCTCAGGGCGAAAACCTGTGTCTTCCCACAGCAGCCTCTACTAACTTTGCTCTGCTGAGGTTAAATGTATATTTTCTGTTTTATGCATTTCTTTTCAGGGATCTTGAAGTTGGTCAGAAATTTGCAGCCAGAAATGAAACTTGGCACAAAATCCTCTAAGCCTGAAGGAATAATTTCATTCCTTTACCCCTTTTGGTTTAAACAAATTTGAAAATTTTCTAAACATCATAAGGGAGAAGGGAAAAAAAAAATGCTTGTTGGTGTATTTTTGCTTTTCTGTTTTGTTTTGTTTTGCTGGTCAGTACAGGGATTGACTCTCGGACCTTGGTGTTATCAGCACTGAGTTCTAACCAACTGAGCCAACAGGTCAGCCCTGTTTTTGCTTATTTTCTTATGACACATGTATTTTGTGAATTTTACTAGCAATTAGATAGCAGACTGGACTGTTATGCTTTTGACAAATATAGTTAAACTGTTGGCATTTAAAATTAAATAGTTTGCTTAGATGTGTACGTGACAATAAGTGCACCCTAAATGATTCAGTGATGTCCCTGTGAGACTGATTTTAGTATTCAAGTTGGTAACTCTGATTATTGAATTCTTTTCAATGCTTAATTTCCTCTTGACAGATTAAGATAAAGAATCTAAAATAACAGTTACAGTAGATGATAACTCTACCCCCAGATCAATACTATACTTCTTGATGCTAAAAGTCATCCTTTATGTAAGTTATTAGTAAATGCATTGAGCCTGAGACAAGTTTTGAAAACATCTCAAGCTCTTTTGTCTCTGATATACATGAGTTAAAGATGCTAACAAAGTCTTCTGAATCATATCTGATTCTTTTAGATAATGTTATTTCCTTTTGCTACTTTATGCCTTCCCTCTGTCTTTAATATTGCCATTGCCTTAAGTTATTCAATTTAGACCTTTTCATGTAAGAACAATATTTTGATCATTTCACCATTTTTTCCCTCTGTTCACACCATTCTTTTTAATTTAATATTTGAATGCTAGACTTAACTATTTTCTGGGTATTTTGGTTTCTATATTGTTATTTTCTTGATAGAAATTTGGCCTTTACTTTTTCCATTTATTTATTTTTCATTATGAGAAACAATTTTTCTCTTTTCAGAGAATCATCAGTCCTAAGAATGTATTCCAGGCACAAAAAGCAGTTAAAGAACTACATATTAAGATGTCATACACAAAGGGCCAAAATCAAGGGTGAGGGTCTGGGTGAAAGTTTGGGTTGGTGGGTGGAGGTAGAGGAGATGAGGAATAAAATAAATTCCCAGCTGTTCATAGTTGTCCATGTAGGATGGAGATGAACCTTTGTCTAAGTGGGTGGAGAGGGAAGAAATCTGCTTTGTTTTTCTACTTCAACATAACATTTTGTCCCCATTTCTCTCCTGTCATTACTTTGAACTAAGGTCATGGGTGCTTCCTTGTAAAAATTATGCAGGATGCTTATTGGGAGCAGTTCTGCAGTGAAATAACAATGTTAAAACAATGTGAACACAGTTAGTTGACTTTTTATAAAAAACACTCTGAATCTAATCTTTGAACTTTGAACTTGAATTTTTCCTGTTCTAGAGATAGACTTACCTTTGAGTGGTGATACTTTGACTGTGATACTTTTTACTTATACATTTTAGTGAAATTCTATGGAAATTTAGACAAAATAAAGAGGTCAGGATCCTCCTTCATGTATTGTTAAATTTATATTGTGGACATTGGGAAAGTTTTAAACAATATGTTTTCCTTTAAAACACACATCAGATGGGGCAAATTCCTATTTATTTTTTCTTTTTGTTAATGAGGCTTTTAGAGCAAATAATTTACTTTTAAGATCATACAGTTTGACTTTTTCGTTTCCTTTTTCTCTTCTTCTTTTCTGTCTGTTTTCATTCTGTTGTCCCTTTTTCCTTTCCTTCTTTTCTTCTTTCCTTTCTTTGCTTCTTCCTTTCAATTTGTATTGGTGAAAGAAATTATTCATATTTAGAAAATGAAACTGTAGCCTGCTATTTTTATCAAAATAAAAATTTATTTTCATTGTATATATATTTCTCATTTAACTTGCAGTTGCATGTTAAATTCTCTACTTTCTCAAGGCTCCATCCCTGTCTTGGTCCTTTCTTTGAACTTGACTTTGATATCCCCTAGGCTTGAACAATCTTTTTCTTATATGCTAGTTTTTGATCATGCTTCCTACCTCAAAAGGACCGTTCCAAATCAGGAAGAAAAGTTTTTACCTTGTTTCTCCCCATTAATTTGTATCCAAGTTTATCCAGATTCCCTTTCCTATAGATAGTCGCTCATCTCAACTGTGCCCTCACCAGCCTTCTTTAAATTACTTTAAAAAGATTCTGCAGGCAAAAATGGTTCATCTATACAACTGATTTTTTCAAAATGAAAAATTTGATTAGCCAACTGATTTTTTATTATTTTTTTCACCTGCTACCAATTAAGATTGTAGAACAAGTTTTTTAAGTTAAATTGACTAGTAAAGTCATATGTGTCAGGCAGTCCATTGTCTATTTTATGCTAGTTAACTGATTCACTGATATATACCTAGTAAGTTGAGTACCAACTACTCCCTGATCAATCAGTAAATGTTGAGCTAAACTAATTTAATTTAAAGTACAAAATTCCTAATTACATTACTTGTACAACATCATCATTAGCCATCTTGAATCCACCTCACAGTAATCATAAACACAGTGCCTGAATATCAATGAATATATTTCATCACTTATCTAGGTTCTTTATATTTAAAGCAAACTCCCAACTAAATATACGAAGACTCTATTTGCTTGAAACAGAATAATCATGTCAATATGAACCCTTTAATTTATTTATTAATGGATTTATAGATGGCTACTGCGTTATACTGTTATAGCAATTGTAAGAGTACTTCATTGTATTGTTAATGGATGGCACTGAAATTCTATAATGAACCGGTATGAGAAAATGTTTATCAATTTTATTGCCTAGAAAGAATGATACAGTATCATTTTGATTGGCATTAGGTAACTAAATAATGTTCGGCTTTGAAATTTTATTATTTTATTTGAGTATTGTGCCTCTCAAAATTGTAATTTAGTTTCTCCTTAAGAGTATACGTTTTTAAGCAAAATGATATTTTAAACAATATGCTGCCTGTTTTTTAATTGGTGTTTATATGAGACACTATATTCTTTTGGCCTGCTTTGAAAAACAAGCAAAAATGTTTTTAGGGTTCAGTTATACATTCGTTTTATTTTAATATGTTATCTATTATAGCTATGAAAAGATCTTGTTCTATAACCTGCTACATGTGCTTTTTTTTTTTGTTGTGTGAACAAAAATTTGCAGGCTGAAACATACAGCTTTATTGTTCAGTGGACAAGAACATGGAATCGTAGTACCTGTAACAATTTATTAGCCTACCAACTTTGCCTACTTTGAGTTTCATGAAGGGCTAATATGATAATGCTGGTGGCGGTGGTGGTAGTGGTGTGTGTGTTTGTGTGTGTGTGTGTGTGTGTCACTATCTTCAGAGACAAAGTTAACATTTTATGCTTTTCTTCAAAATTGAGATAAATTGTTGTGCAGTTACTTGATTTTAAGAAAATTAAAAACTGTACTATGAGGTTCCACATGAAAACATTTGGTATTAAATACAGTTTTATAGGAAAAACAATGGTGTAAGTATTCATTAATGAAATCAAATTGGATGAATTTCAAAGTATTACTATATTTTTCTATTTGGAGTAATATAGTCCAGATTCCATTGCCTATTATTGAAATCAAATGGTAAAGCTAAATCTTGTGCAGAAAATCAAAGCATCTCCATGTTGATCAGAATGTCCTGAATTGAATTACTTAATTTTATCTTTTAAGAAGTGCAGGTAGCACTGCTTTTACATTGAAAATGTAGTGATCTTTCTTTAAAATAGTGGAAGCCAGGATTGATGGAACTTTTGGAATTTTGCTGCAAAGAAATCTTAAAGTTCTAAGCATCCTACCAAAACCTGCCTCTTATGAAACAGCAAAGCATTATGTTCTAGGACTTATTTAAGCAAGCTTTGGCTATTGTGTTTCAAACTAAAGCTTGCCTCATTCATAGATTGTATGAAGAAAATTTGATAGAGCATTAAGTGGCCTTTGGTGAAACGGAGCACTTTTTTTGGTTTGTTTTTTTAAAGTTTGTATAGCTTTCAAACTCAGTCACTAGTTCCATGATATTTGTTTCTTTTGTTTTGAGTAGAACCACATTAAAGGAACATGGTCATTATCAAAATTGGAAGTTATGGAAGCTCTGTATAATCCTGGACAATCTCATTGTTTTATTTCAGTCCCTTTCCAGAGAATATTATGAGATTTTGTAAAAGAATCCAAAGTTTTCCATTAAAAAACTTACCGAAAATGGGTAAAATGATTTTTAATAAAATGTTTTCCTTTTGCTTTTTAATATATTTATAGTTTCTATATTAGAGTAGTTTTTTGTAGCCCTATTAATTAGTGAGTTAAAGGGATTGTGTGCTTACATATCTGGAAACATAAAATGTCATTAAATGTATTCTTTGTTTAAATTAAGTAATTTTTTAAATTGACAAATAAAAATTGTATATTATTAAATATATTTTTTACTTTTGTGCCTCAGCCCCATCAGTGAAGGGGTATCAGTTCTCAAGGCTTGCTAATTATATGTGAATTAGAGAATGTTTGATGGGGAAGAGGGACTGTCAAGAGCAAATGTTGTCAGCCTCTGGTGTACATACAAGTAAACTGGGATAATGAGTGATTAAGTGACTTTCCTAATGTACTTAGCAGTGGAACCAAGCCTGAGACTCAGTAATTCCAGCTCAAACTCTGCTTGGCAAAGTCTGCCATTGAAGACCCATCTCATTCTGACTCTCTGTTCCCAATTCTGATTATATTTTTGTGCTCTGAGCTAAGGGTGGAGTGAGGTGGCAGTCATACCTGCCCAACTTTGTGAGTCAGCTGTGACTTTCACATGGTTGTAAAAGAGGGAGGGGCTCAGAATTCTAAGTCCATTCTAATCAACTACATGCCAGCTACACTATTGAAAACATTCAGACTAAGTCTGATCCAAGAAACACGTACAAGACTCTTGCTCCAGGGCCATTCCTGTGGTTTGGATCTCTTAGGATAGGAGTTTAAACTCTGGAGATGTGTGCCCAGACTCAAGGGACTTGGAAAGCCAAGGAGCTTTTCTGTGAGCTTGAACTATCCATACCGATGCCTCCAGAGTAATTGAGTCTATGTTTAAACTTGGTGCTACGCACAAGGGGAATCCAACAAAAACAACCAGGTTGAAACTTATTTCTGGTCTACGACATCATGAAATTTTCTAAAAAATAAGCTCTCCTTTTGTGTTTCCTCCAGCTTTAACATTTCTAGCTAGAAGTAAGTGAGCTAAAAAGGCTGTGGCCCTCTGT
The DNA here is from genome assembly GCF_000696425.1 of Galeopterus variegatus. Taxonomy (NCBI): domain Eukaryota; kingdom Metazoa; phylum Chordata; class Mammalia; order Dermoptera; family Cynocephalidae; genus Galeopterus; species Galeopterus variegatus. The sequence continues at coordinate 10,325 of NW_007741542.1, read as the reverse complement.
GTCTGTCCTGTTTCCCACATACCTTCCTATTCTTGTATGCGTTTCTCTGCCTGCACTGCTCTATTGCTCTTGTTTTTTGCTTCCAAGAAGACAGCAAATTAAATAAGAATCAGGTGTTTCCATGGTTACTGTGTTCAGTAGCACTTCACCTGCACCTACTCTGCTTAGGCATTGCAGAGTCTTAAGTTGACAAATATTTGAAACGCATGAATAGCATCTTGGAGGAAAGAAATTTAGCAGAAAGCATGCCTAAATTGTTGAAGAGAAACGTATTCCTGGCCACTGAAAACTGAAACTGTACCACTACTTAAGAAGTGAAGGAATTCTAATGTCACCCTTCTTTTAGAGAGCGCCATATAGTATGTCCTAATCTGTTCAATGAACATGTTTAATCACCCATTAGAAGTGGAGTGACTATTTTGTCACTGAGTAGATGAAACAGAATCACTTATAATGTTTTCCATACACCCTGGTCAAAGAATGGACAGTGCCTACTGTCATCCCCGAAGTGTCTTTATTTATAGTCATAAATATAGGGAAAAACTCATCTTAATTGCACACCAGGAATCACCACTTATGAATGCAGATCTTTTAAAATAAAATATGCTATGCTCTTTTTCTTACACGTGGTTTATTTTATATGGTGGCCCCCAAACCTAAATGGTCTGTAAAGAACTAAAATAATACCTGTTAGTAAATGGTGTTCTTACTTGGGAGGGATTCCCTCTCTGCTCCTCTTCCACTGAGTATCAATATATTTCTTAAATTATGGCCCATGGTTTATTCATTCATTTATTTAACAAATGGCTATTGGATTTGTAATATACAGCAGGCACTTTTCTGAGTGTGGAGGGTTGTAGGACAAACCATAAAAATTCCTGCTTCATGGAGCTAACATTCTAGCAGCAGGAGACAGAAATTAAGAAGTGAAATAATAAATGAATAAACATTTCAAACACAGATAGATGCTATAAGGAATACACAGCAAAAATAGATAGAGTTTGGCTGGGGTGAGGCATGAGTAATGAGAAAAGCCGCCATAGAAATATCTGGAGGAAGAGCTTCCAAGTCAGAGGGAATAACCTCAAAGCAGGAAGAAGCCTAGCAAATTTGAAAAACAGAGAGAAGACCAATGGCACTGGAGTCTTGTGAACGTGGTAGAGGGTAGTAGGACTGGAGGTCAAAGCAGAGTGCACGTATCAGGCCACATGATCCTCTTGACCATGACAAAGAGTTTGACTTATAATTAATTTGTAGTGCACTCTAATTTCTGAGGTTGGTAAAGAAGATTTTTTTTTTTGAGAATCTTGTAAAAGCTTTCAAAGATTAATTATATCTTCTAAATCCCTGTAGATATATCTGTATCTTATTCACTAATGTGTTAAAGCACAAGAGAGAAATAATTTAGAAAATCAGAAATCAGTGGTGGAGATGGAGACAAGAGTAGACTTTTGTTAACCTGATCTAATATAATGCTGTGAACATATGTAACTCAAATTGCGTTGTTTTCTTTGGCTGTCGGAGAATTACATGTATAATTATTTTTAACCACTTGTAATGTCATTGTACCCAATACTAAGTTTTAAAAAGCAATCTAAACAGAAGCATACAAATCCATGTTGGAGAAAAGTAGTAACAAAAATAATTCCATTTTCAGTATAAATGTGTTCTTTGACTTTCCCCACAGTGATGTTTGTTGTAATCAAAGTCAGGTGCCAAGCAACAACCAATATGGTACTGAAATGTATACATATATTAAAAAACAAGGTAACACACATTTTACATCTTAGAGTCAATTACCTCAGTCTCCTAAGAATTCAGCAAGTGAGCTGATCCAGTTTCATGATGATCTTGAATCATCTGTGAGATTAATAACCCAGCGTACCTCTTCATGCATGTATTATTTATATTAAAATATTTAATACACTTTTCAGATGTTTGTACACCTAGTGTAATGCACTATTGAATTTAGAGTTAAACACAGTTTGACAGACATTTCATTAATTGTACTTTTGACATAGTTCAAGACTGTTTACTTTTTTCTAGGCATATGCTCAATAGAAAGCAAAACATTTTCTTTTTTATTCCTTCATGTAATGTTATTTACTGGGCATTTTCAAAATATTAGTAAAATAAAGTAATTTAGGAGAAATTAGTATTTTTATTTTACAATGAAGACGTGAATTACTGTTGATTTTTCTTCAACTTTCTTTCCTTGACTTCAATTTTGTTCCGTTTTAGAATTATTTAATTTATGATGTAAATTACTTTAATGTGGAACCATTAAGTATATTGATATATGTATCTCCCAGACTTGCAGTTACTCAAGTTAAATATTAAAATATGAATAACAAATCAACAAATAATTCAAATATATATTATCCTCTGAATAGTGTTCTTGGAATTGTATTCACATGTGGGCTTTGTAATACTGAGATATCACTAAACATTAAATATAAATTAAAATGTTATTTCAAAGGATTGGTGAAAGGCCTTTACAAAAAACAAGAGAGTAATTAATTTCTTCTATATGTATAACCATGCTTGTTCTATAGAATGTCAAATATACAGCATATTGTTCTGCTCTAATTGACACTCAGTAGAGATATAAGACATAAAACTAGTATAAAAAATAATATAATGCACAATAAGATAAATGGTAAAGCATAGTGTGTCCTATAAGTGCCATCCAAATTCAGAGAAGGAAGATTTTATCACCACGTGCAGAAATGAAAGACTTCGTGTGGCAGGTAGCACATGCAGTGGGGCCCATAAGTGGCTAGGTTTGGAAAAACACAAAGCTCCCAGGTAGGATAATAGCAAAAGCAAAGGCACTGAGGTGATATGAGCAAAGCAAACCAGATTGCCTACAATGAAGGGCTCCTTTTGGAGAAGAGTGGCATGGGTGGGTGGTCTTGGATTTGTAGACATCCTTAAACACTGGGCTTAGTATGAGTTTTAGTTTTATCATAAGATCATTGGAGTCAGTGAAGGATTTTGATCTGAGGAATGGAGTGAAGAATGTAATGTATTAAGATGAACAGGACATATTTGTGTGGAGATAGCAGCAGGTCTAGAATTTCTACAGGTGGGATGGCATATAAAGACACCAGCCTCTTTAGAGCAGGAGGCCAAGAGACTTGTTTGGAAGGTGTGGTTGCAGACATTTTCACATACAACTAAGAAAATATCAGTACCAGAGAAAGGAGATGTGTGATACTGTTGGTGTTGGGGTGAGCAGGGCCCACCCGTTTCATACTTTAAGAAAGACAGTCTTGAAAAGACAGAGAATTAGAAGCCATGTAGAAGTGTATTCAGACAGTGAATGATATAGGTTGCTATTGGGCTAATGTCATGTGCATGCAAAATATGTATTTGTAAAAGGTCATTGGTCTTGGAAAACGAAGCAGAGGATTAAGGACTAATTTTTATTCAATTTCTTCTGGTTTCTAGGCCATATTGGAAATGAACTACATGACTTCACAAATTAATTTATTGAAAATAAACTACATGTGTGTGTATATCTAAGTTAATATATTGTCTTTCAAAAGACTGCAAACACATTTTTGTTAGATGTTTATCTCTAATTTTAAAGATTTGTATAAAAATATGTTTAATTACTTTTGTAATAGGTAGCAGTTGGCAAACTGTTTCATTGCAGAACCAGACAGAAAATATTTTAGGCTTTTTGGGCCACATGTAGTCTCTGTTGCAATTGCTCAGCTCTGCTGTTATAGCAAGAAAGTAGCCATAAACAATATGTAAAAAAATGAGTGTTGTAATGTTCCTAAAAAATTTTATTTACAAAAACAGGTGACAGTCCCATTTGGCCTTCAAACTACAGTTTGTCAACAGCTGGCATGTATTGTATGGTTGAACATTAATTCAGAAAATGTTTTTGAAATTATAAGAGCCATATTTTCAAAAGGTCACAAATACGTGAAGGCCATGTGCAGACAACAGTTATGTATTTCTGTTTGCAAAGACCCATGGGGGAATCATTAGATTTCTCTCAAGTCAGATCATATTAGAAACTGGAGACATTCTCCTAAGTTGGTTGCTTGGTTTTATCATATGAGCACTAATTGTGTTTTCATTTTTTTCTTTGCCTCTAGTAACATCGAAATGAATTTGTGTTCCAGTTCAAGTAACTGTGTAGAACCTATGGTGTACATTTCACATCCTAACTCTTTCATGCTTCATTATCCGACTTATGATTTCCTTTCATTTAATTTCTTTGAATCCTTTTTAGAACAAAGTAAAGTATAGATAAAGCTACATTCTATATTTTCATCAGAGATCCACTTTTACTGAAAGTCTGTGACCAGAGCAGTTGTTATTTTCCAGGAGGAAAAGGTGGCTGAATTTCAATCATGTTCTGTTAAATCAGGACAGATTGTGTTGCTTTTGTTGTTCAGTTTCCATAACTAAAATCATTTTCTCAAACATAAACTATAACTTTTGCGTGAATATGCTGTTGGGGAATGTTTATTAAATCTGTTACCCTTGCACTAAAAAAAAATGGTGGATTTGCTTCTGAACCTTTCAGTGTGTTTGGTATCACAAATCCCTTTCAAATGGTTTTTTCAACCCGCAGGACTTCAGTTGTCTCGGTGGGAAACTGCTAAGGCCCAAGTATTTTCTGTCTTTTATGAATGTATGGCCATGTAAATATTCTGGGGATTAGAATTCAGATATTTAAGCACTGTTTTCTTTCTCTCCAGAATGCTACATGTGGTTTTCTCACTCCAAACTGGAATCTGGGACTCATGGTGTAAGGAACTATGAGTTTTGATTTTTTTGTTTTGTTTTACGTACTTTCAAGTGAAATAGTACATTTTAATAATAGGTGGGTATTGTTAATACATTAGAATGAAGTAGTTGGACAGATTTTAACTTTCCCATTAAATTAATACTGACATTATTTATTTGGCTCTTTCAGCAGTGGTATCATGGACAAGAGAGCTTTTCATATGACCATTAGCCTAAAAAAATGTGAATTATACATGACTTGATAATGATTCTTAGACATAATCGAGGGGAGCAATGTTCTTTAAAAATTAAGGAAAATAGGAAGAAGAATACCATATAAGAAAAAGATAAGTTAGAAAGTCCCTGATGGTCAGATACTTAGTGGTTTGTTCTACTTTATCAAAACTTGTATTTAGGATTAGTTGTTTTCCTGTAATCATTTTGTATGGTTTAGAGTTACCTGGAATTGGAAATTATAACAAGTTGCCAGACTGGAACACGGACACAATGTTGAGTGATGGGCCATAAGTATAGTCAGAACAAGGTGTCAATGAATATCATTGTCCAGGCACAATTGCAGGGACAGCCCAATAGGCATGAGACTGTACTCATGTTACTGTAGTGAAGTATACAAAGTATCTCAAGTACAAACAAGAAGGTAGGGTTAAAAAGTATTAAGCTGGTCATCATGAAAAGCTGTCACATGTTTTGCTAAAGCAAATTAAATTTGAATTTCCCATGGTAAAAAAAAATTATGTTTTATTATAGATATCAGTTATTTATGGAAACAGTCTGTGAATAAGGATGTAAATGGAGTTTTGCATATTTAACCTAGAGAACATCTTTTTTAATTATTTTAAAACAATTATTTGAAGACAAAATTGCTTAGGGTTTCTGAAATATGTGTAGTTATTTTTCACATCATAAAACATATCAAAAATATCAGCCACTGGATATTTTACAATGAATTAAATAACCATGGCTTTGTATCTGTGATAAAATATAGTTTATTTTGTGAATAACACCACTGATTTTATTCAGCATCCTTTTTTTTGGAAAGATCTGAGAGTACTTCAAAAAGTTCATGGAAAGATTCCATCTTTCAATTCTGTTTTTCTACAAACTTTTTGAAGTACCCTTGTAATTAGGAAAAAACACTGAACACCTACAATTGCCTTTCCCAAATTATTATGCCCCTCAGAGGTGCTTAGACTTGAAGAGAAGGTTATATATGTACATGGAGATTCTGCTCCCACCATTGAGCTGAGGAGCCCTGGGTTAGGCCAAAGCACATCTGGAAAATGCTTCTGCTCAGAAAAGTGCTTTTGGCTTAGACAGAATGGCACTTCTTCGTGCCATATCTGGAGTCATGTCAGAGTCCTCAAGATGTAGTAAAACTTAAACTTACGATGACACAGCTCTCTGCTGGTTGGATTATCATCTTTGTAAAATTTAGTCGTACATGTATCCAAAACACAGGTTGTAGTTAACACCAAAATATGTCAAGTTTGGGATAACTCCCTTACACAATTATTTATAATATAACGTAATAATAGTAGATAAATAAATCTGTTGGAAAAATCTATACCAACTCTAGTGAGGATTTCATTTTACATTAAAACTAATTTACTGATTTTTATTCCATAACTACTTAAGTTAATAAAATTTAAAAGTTAAACACTTGAAATTGTACACAAGCATTATGATGACATATCATTGAAGGTCTAGAAATAAAGTTTCTTTTCTGTTTCTGAGGTGAGAGAGGATAAAATGGAGAGCAGAGAGGGGAATAATGTGGCGATCACTTTTGTAACTCTAGATTTACTTCACACTGTTATTTCTGTGAGCCCACATCACTGCTCTGTTTTGTCATTTATATGACTACAGAGTTGATTACCTAATTCTGCAACTACACATGACTGTTAAGGTCTACATTTATTAACACCTATATTCCTTCAAACATGATGCCTAATATATATGTGTGTGTGTATGTGTAATATATGTGTTTTTATGTGTGTGTGTCTATATATCACTTATGGAGGGCAATTTGTCTTTGCATAGACTCATAAAGGAAATACTAAAAAAGTCTAAGTCCAAACCAAACTATGATCTCCTTGGCCCTTGTCTCATTATCTTTAAAATGAGTGTAGTTGTCAAAAGATCTCTCAACTTTTTTGTTTGTATTGTTTTTGCTTCATATCTAAGAATTTGGAAATCAAATTAGAGCTATCTTTTTTTTTTTTTTTTTTTCCTTTTTGTCTTTTTTCGTGACCGGCAACGGATCGCAACCCTCAGTGTCGTGCCCGCATCAGACCGGGACCGGCAATGGGATCGCAACCCTCGGCATTGCGTCCGCACCTCACTCAGCCAGTGAGCGGCCGGTCTGTATGTGGGATCCGAACCCTTGGCGGGAGCGCCGCTGCGCTCCCAAGCGGTGCACTGTAGCAGTGCGCCACCGGGCCGGCCCCCAAATTAGAGCTATCTTTAGGACAATATTGTTTCTCAGGAAGTGAGAGAGTGAACAAAACACATGCCACAATTGTAGCTCCAATGATAAAGGCAGTATTGACAGGTTTACCATGTATAAGAGATGCTGATCATCTGTGGGTCACATCAGCCATTTGTGAACAGTCAGAAACTAGAGCCAAACAGTTCAGGAAGTTTTAAGTCAGTGTTATCTCAGTTGGTACTGGGCTACACAACATGAATAGACATAGGTAATGAATTGAATTTAATGAAATTCAGTGCATTTATTGTAAATGAAAATAACATCTTAAAGACCCTTATTTATTTTATAGTTTGTTATAATCTGCACAATAACATTTTTATCATGATAAATAAAAAGCTATTTATTGCATTGTGTTTAGTTTTATCATTCTAGATCATTGCATGTAGGCTGTGTACATTTTCATAGAATGGTTCAATTTTTAAATATTTACCTTTGAAAAATTCAATAATTTCACTTTTAAAGAAGGAAATATGACACCATAGTTATTTGCTTGCTTGTACAGTACCTTCAAGAATATTTTATTCTCACATATTCACCATGATATCTCTACTGCCAGGAAAATTGTGTAGATAAAGGGAGTGGTCAATAAATATTTTTGAATAAGTAAATGAATAGTTCTACAGAAATTATAATCCCGAGAAGTTTAACAAAGCTTATTTAATCCTATACCAAAAAGGAAATGGTGACTGCTTGTTTGGGTGGCAGGATTTGAAGAAATGAACACTGTCTCTGTCTTCTTAACAAAAAATAAAATAGCAAACATCCCCAGTAATTCCATTTGTCTAAAATACCCAATTTTTGCCTTTACTTATTTATTTATTATTTCTTTCACATTCAAAGATGCTGTGCAGAGCAGTGAGGTGGGGGCAGAGAGGAGTAGGGAAAAGGAGTTAGAGGTCAGAGGGTGGGGCTGGCCTGTTTGCAGGGGGGTGGTGGGGAGGACACACGTGGCTGAGGCTTGCGGCCTTCCCCGACTCTGGCTCAGAAGCCTGGGGTGTTCCCACCAGTGGTATGGTCATCGTGAAGCTGGATTTGGATGTTGAGGGTGTGCAGCTGAGGCCCCTGTCTTCCCCAACCCTGGCTCAGGAGCCCAGGGGGCTTCTGGTGGCCTCATGGTCATTGCCAGGCTTGTTGCAGACATTGGGGTGGCATGGCTAAGGCCCTTGGTTCCCCCACAACCCCAGCTCAGGAACCCGATGGCACATTCATCACTAGGCTGGATGTGGACATTGTGGGGCATGTGGCTGAGGCTGTTGGGCTCTCCTCACCCTGGTTTGGGAGCCCAGGAGGGCTTCTGGCTCTTCTAGGTTTTATAGGTGTTCTTTGGTGGTGTCAGACTTTACTGGTTAATATCAGAATTTTGTCTCTGATTTGTGGGTTTTTTTGTGTTTTCTTTCAGTTTTGTATTGGATTATTAGCTACGTCCACCACTTAAACCCTGCACTGAAACTAATTTGTTATTCTTTGGTTACTTCTAAAATGGGAGAACTTCCTAAGAGAACCAGCACTTGAGCCCTGTGCATGAGCTGAATTGCTGGTTTGCTACTGATTTCCAAAGGAAAGCTTTTTGTTCGGCTCAGGGTTTAATTGTTGACCTTGTAAGCACTTCCAGGACTTGTGAGGTCCAGTACACCTGGGTTGTGTGGAAATTCTTGTTTGGGCCTGAGTCTTTTCAGCAAACTGCACCCCTTTCTGATCTATATTCCTGACCAGTCTCCACTGAGTGGTCCTGTGCTGACTGGAGGGTAGATCAGCTGTCCATGCTGTGCCCCAGTGTTCCCTGGTGGGCCCGTCTCCCCACCCCCTGCACTCCAAACACCTCTTGCGATGACTCACAGGCCTCTGAGTGGCTCTTCTTTTCAGTTGTTGTGGCTCCTCAGTCCTATTTGGGTCCATGAGAACCCCATCAGTGGTCTTGCCAGCCTGAGGTCTACCAAGGCTCTCTTCTCCCCTGCAGTTTCCAAGCAACTTCACACAAAAGGCACAGCTGTGGCTTTTGCCAGCTCTTGCTCCGTGTGCTCACCAGGGCCAGCCTTGAAATGACCGGTGCTCAAAACTGTCGGAATGGTCCTTTCTTTCTCTCGTCGCAGCTTCTCCAGCCTTCATGAACTCTGCAGGTCTCTCCTCCTCTTCCCCTGAGCTCTAGCGGCCCCAGTTTGGCAGTCATTGCTTTTTTAATAATTGTAAATTGATAGATTGTGGGAGAGAGTGATGCTGGTGACCATCTATCCCACCATCTTGATTCTCTCTCCCGCCTTTTTAAGACACAGAAATTCTATAACTCTACCCTTTTATTGAGATCTGGAGAAAGTCATTTGACTCGCTGGATCTCAGTTTCCTAATCTACAAAATGAGAGGGTAAATTTATTTGTCTCCAGGACTGCTTCACATCCTATGGTTAATTGGAAGGACATTGCATTAATTCACACTTTTACACAAATCAGTTAGTCAGCTAGCTATTCGCTCAGCCAAGACTGCAGTAGTTGGAATGCTGGACACATAAGGTTTTTAGTAGGGAAAGCTGAGTATCATAGAGAAAGGTTGGAATTATGAGGTGCCTTTCAGAGGAAACAAATCTATTCATTGTGAGCATGGGCTTTGTGTTCAGCAAATCTTTATTAAAGAGTTATGAGCCTTCTACTGTGATGTATGATGTTAGCAGTACAAAGAAAAAGACATGTCTGCAGCCTTACCCTCCAGGAGCTTATTATCAAGTTGAGGAAGACAGCCACCTCACGTCCTTTTGGTAACTAAACAGGCTATAAAAACACTTATCATATCACTAATTTACCTGTTGCAAAGTACTTGGGGGAGAAACATATATGTAATACTCTTAAAAAAGAGCCAAGTCATAAATTTTATAAATGATGATTTTAACACACAACTATACAAATAATAATACAAATAATCAGAGGTGATGGAAAGATGAGATTAAGACAAGGCTTTGGGAAAAGACAGATACATCCGTCTATTCTTTACAAATTATATATTCACCCTTCCTGTAGCAAGAAGGATTTTTAAAAGAATAAGGAATTTTTTTTGAAGAAAATGTTTTGAAGTAGAG
>NW_007741541.1:16828-25009 GCF_000696425.1 Galeopterus variegatus | reverse complement strand
TCCCCCCACCACTGGGACAGGAACAGGGAAAATCGTAAGGAGCATGAGAATCTACAAACGACAACATACATAACAGCATGTTAAATAGGAGAAACCAGACACAAAAAGCTATATGCCATATGATTCTAGGTTATGAGAGAGGGAGCCCTTGTAAATGGAATTAATGCCCTTATCCAAGAGGCCCCAGAGAGCTAGGTAGCCTCTTCCACCATGTGAGATCACAGCAACCAGGAGCCTCTGCGGAAGCTGGCCCTCCACAGAAACCGAACGTGACGGTGCCCTGTCTTGGACTTCCCAGCCTCCAGAACTGTGGGAAATAAATTTCTGTTGTTTTCAAGCCACCCAGTTCAGGACATATTGTTATAGCAACCCAGACCTACTAAGACACAGATTTCTTCCACGTGGTGGGGAGACAGTTTCTCACAGTTCAGATTTCATCCTTTTAACTTAACAGAAAATAGTATCTTTTCCTGTGCCTTAGTTTCTTCATCTGGAAAATGGGGATAATAGTACTTAGCTCTTAAGGTTTCTGTAAAAATGGATGGGTTACTCAAGTGTTCAGAAGTATGCCTAGCACATGGTAAGACTGGGTTTAGCTATCCAGCCTGGACTTTTCCCTTAAATCTACACTCATATATCAAGTTGCCTATTAGAGATCTCCATCTAGATGTCTATAAAGTATCTCAAATTTAATATTTTTAAAACTGAGCTCCTGGTATCCCCTTTCTACATGCTTTTCTCACAGTTATCTTATGTCAGTATATTCAATTTTCCTGGTTACTCAGGCCAAAAATCATCCTTGACTATTGTCTTTCTCCCATATCCCACATGAAATTTTTCTTTTTTTTTTACGTTTATTTTTTAATATTATCATTTTTTTACATTCTAAGAATTTTTCAACAAATCATGTCAGCTAGGCTAGGGCTATCTAATTAGATTTTCTATATTGATGGAAAGGATCTATATCTGTGCTGTCCAATATGGTAGCACAAGCTATGTGGCTATTGAGCCCTTGAAATGTGGCTAGCATAACTGAGGAACTGAATTTTCAGGTTTATTTCATTTTTAACAATTTAGCTTAAATTTCAATGAATGACTGCATTTGCCTAGTGGTTATCATATCAGCTGGCACATTTATGAGTATCTTCAAAATTTACCTAGACTCTCACCACTTCTGATGAATTTCATTGCTACAATCCTAGACCAGGGCACCCTCATCTCTTGTACTGATTTTTCAACAGATTCAGTAAGTGGTCCTCTTCTTTCATCAGTGCACTCCCTTCAGTCTGTTCTTAATACAGCAGCAAAGGCAGTACTATTGAAATTTTTGTTACATCACAGCAGGACTTCTACAAAATCCCTCTTTTCATTCAGGGCAAGAGTCCCAGTTACTGCAGCCCCAACTCTACCCAGCCTTGTTGTTATCTCTCTGACTTTTCTTCTATTCCTCTTCTTCTCATTCACTTTGTTTTATATTCATTGGCATTTACATCAACAGTCACATTCCCAGTAAGGACCTTTGCAATTGTTTTTTTCTTCTTCCTGGAAAGTTCTTTGCGGGGTTTGCTCTTTTACTTCTTTTGGGTCTTTACTCACATTCTCAATAAGGCTCTTCCTGTCTACATTTTCTAAATTTACACCCCCCCATACTTCCTATCACGTATTACTAACTTACTTTTTTCTCCTTAGTATGTATTTCTAACATTCTAGATATCTTACTTATCATATTCATTGTTGGTCTCCTTCATTAAAAATGAGAGCTCCATGATGGCAGTGATTTTTATTGTTTGTCTAAGTCTGTATCCTGAGCATATAAAACTGTGCCAGTACCTAGCAGGTTTTCAATAAATAGTTGTATCAATTGAGCATATATACTATATATTCTACAAGACTTAATTTATATTAATCTTATCTGTATACATTGCATATACCATATATATAAGACTCTCTTTAGTCTTATAAATATTTACTTTCTATGGACATATACACATGACTTCCGTTAACTAAAGATTTCAGGCAAGATGTGGATTCTGACTAAACAATATTTGTAGACTTAGCCAGAAGAAAGAAATCATGATAAGACTTACTTTAAAGATGAGTTCTTGGTATGTAAGGTCTCTAATAAAGGCTTCATTATAGGCTCCATCTTTGGAAAAATCATTTTGCTTATTTTAGACATAATTCTTGTATAGAACATCAAAATGAATAAATATTATTTTATTTTTTACTTAATTTACTGTGCTCTACACTATAATGTAGAACTTTACAAAATTTAATTAAATCTGTCTAATCAACTCCCTTTAACTAATTGCATCTTGAAGTTTGTCTCTAACACAGATATTTTATTAACACATGTATGCTCAATTTTAAAACTAAAAACAATTCTATTAAATTTTTGTTTAATGTTCTCTCAAAATAAATTCTCTTATGTAATTGGAGAAAATAATTTCCAATGACAATGATTTTCTGAATTTGTTGGTTCCACCATTTTTAAATATAAGAACATATGGTATATTATGTAAGTACTATTAGTGAGGGTCAATAAAAATAATTGTTTTTGTTAACACTAAACTTCATTACTGTCAATACGTGCTTGGTTATAAATTAATCAGTAATCAAAATCCTTAAATAGTTGCAGGGCAATGAAATTGATAAAACCCACAGTTCCCAAATAGTACACTGAGTAGCCTGGGATGTCATAGTGAACTCATATAGGTATCATGGGAGATTTGACATTTGTGAAGGAAAGACAAAAACACTCAACATCTCTTGGACACTCTCTGAACTACTAGCTCAAGAGAGTTCACATTTCCAACATTAGATCATGATACATTCTTCTCAAAGATGTATTTTTTTGAGCCTAGGTTTTCTGTTATTTTCCACAATAAAAGATAAATATTGTTAGAAAATCAGTGTGAAATAGGAAATGAGGTTGGCACTATCCAATCAGATTTCAAGGACTGAGAAATGTGTGGTACCCAACTGGTACACATAGCCCATTAGGAACTAATTGTCGTTATTTAAGAATGAAATAAAAATATCATTTTTCTTTTAACATATGTATAGCATTTTTTTCCAAGTAACTACTAATTTGTTGGGATATTAACAGTTATTATGTTGTGTAAACCTACGTATTTAATAAATAAAACTCTTAGAGATTTATTTTTTGCCTAGGGGCACTGTAAAAATATTACTAAAATACAAGAGTGTTGTGAACTGAAAAAATTTGGGAACCTGTGGAGTCAGGTTTTTATTTTTATTATTTACTGAAATTCTGCTTTTAATTTTTCGTAACTTTAGGAAATGTTTATAGAAAAACGATGTGATGAGGCTCTCAAAGCTATAAGAAATTATTTATAAAAGTGAATTTGTGGTCCTGTTCCTAACTACTTTCAATTGTTTATCACAATAGAACTTGGAAACAATATTCAATTTGGATTCATAACAAAAGATAATCAAAAATAAAAAATAGTGAGGTTTTGGTTTCAGGAAATCTTCAAAACATAGTTTTGAAACCCTTTGGATTTGACAAAACCCAACTGAGTACTGCCAAGGCACTCTTTTTCCTAATTTTTTAGACTCTTGTGTATTGTGGAGAAATTTAATCCTTATGTTACTGATTCATTTACACTGAACTCATCAAAATGTTTGGTAAATGCTACAGCATTTGATACCCAAAGAACTTTATAATAATTTACATCTGGAAATTCTGAAGTTTTATAAGTAATTCTTTAACCCCTTTTCTTTAAACCAGAAAATCATTTTTTTCCAAAGCACGTAGAACTAGAACTTCAAATTTGACCTTAACTTGGCACAGTTCAGAAGCCAAGTGGAAGTAAACTAGTGAAAGATTTTTGAGTATCCCTCTAGTGAACTATTTTCAACATGATAGATTTGAGTTGTCCTTAGTGGAATACAATTTTAATAATTAAAAAGCTGAGTAATAATAAAAGATTCTATATGTATTTTCTTTTAATGGAAATATTCTTATTCTGATAATGAAAAATTGCATTTTAATCATTTTGTAAGTTCTCTTAGTGGATAAATTTAATATAAGTCATATTGGCAAGTTAATTATCTGATTTTCATTGGCAAAACTATCAAAACTGACATAATAGCCTCTGCCACAGTATCTTAAGTGTAATAAATGCTGCATACACCCAAGAATGTGTCCTGAAGCAACGAACAGTTAACATGTTAAAAACCAAAAACTTTTAAAAATGCATTAGATCATGTCTAAAAAGTAAATAAATGTTTCTTGATCACACTGTGTTGTTTGGCTTAACTTTTAAATATCCTCAACATAAGACATTAATGAAATAAAATTAAACACAAAGCAAATACTAAATATGAGTAACCTTATTTATATTCAACAATCAGCTCACTAAAGTACAATGCCTCACAAAGACAATATAATATTATCAGGATATTTGCTAGGTCGAATCTTATAAAATTGCAATTGTTTAAGACAAAATGTGGCGAAATTACATGCAATTTCACTTGGCTGAACCCATATCTGGCCAGGAACATGTCACCATGAAAAGTATTGTTTCTAGAAAAATCACTTTATTAGAAAGATTTAGTTTTCATATTTTAAAAAAGCTGCTCATATTATTGTATGTCTATAATCCAAACTTTTCTGAATTAATCTGGAAATGAACTTCAAACCTTAGTAGTTGTTTGAGTCTAATGGTCAGGATAGATATGTTCTACAATTATAACCCTAAATCTCAGTGGATTAAAAAATAATGAATCTATTTTTCACTCATGCTACTTGCCCGTCTTTACTCTAGGATCCAAGCTGATGTGACACTGGATAGTCAATGGAGCCAGAGGGAGAAGGGAACACAGTGAAGGGCAAACCAGCTCTTAAAAGTTCTGCTGAGGAGCCAGACAGTTCACTTCTGCTCACATTTCACTGGCCGAAGCAAATCATGTGGCAAACAACATTTACGGAAATGAGAAAACACAATCCTGCCAGGTACTCCAAAAACGAGAGCAGAATATTGGTGAACAGCTCTAATGAGACAGTACTGACACTTTAAATTAGAGCTCGTCGATTACGGAAGGTCCACCACAGAACGTAAACCTTCAGTAATGCCTGTTACTCCAAATACAACTACAGAAGGACCTGTAAATATTAATAAAAATGAGTGCTGGAGATGTAAAAATTTATTGTGCATAAAACCTAGCAAATGTAGTGAAAAAAAAAAAAAAAAACAACTGTGTAGTATGGGTAAAGAATATCCCTACTACTATCTTATTTGAATGAACCAACTTTTCTAGGGTTAGATTAGGTTAACACAAGAAGACCAGTGGTTACGGTCTGAACCACAGTCAAATGATGATGCCTCGTGTAGCCAAATCACTGTTGACTGTGGCTTGACAGTCAACTGGCTGATGTTGATTCAGTCAAAACTGAGGAGGAAAAGAAAAAAAAAAAAAAAACTAATCTGTTTGTCTTTTGGCTTTTGGGGGCTTCTTGTATGTTTACATGGACACACTTTCACACACATTTTCTTCCCTCTTTTTTTTCTTGTCTTTTTTTCTAACTATATGATCTCACGGTGCTGCATAGTCAGAGGCAGGAGTAGCCGACACCGCAAAATTTGTCATTTTATTTTGTAAGGAAGCAAATTGTACATGCAAATGGTCAAACAACTCACAGACTAGTAGGAGTAAATTCCTTAAAGAAATAAATTTTTGCCTGAGACAAAAAATGTCAAGAAAAAACAAATATGAGTAATAATAAAAAAGGTAAACCAGCATATATAGGCTTGTTCTTAAGAAGTAAAGATTCAAGCGAAATATGTTCAGGGGTTGAACATTAAATTTCTTTAAGCTAACCAATTTGGAAAATTTCAGAGTGACCATTAATGACACATTTAAGAATCCTATGAGTATCAATTATGTAATATTTTAGTGGTTTAAATAAATTATTTTCAAATTCTTTTTAATTTCTTGATCCAGAGTGTTAGAGCAGACACAATGGCAGTATCACTAATTACTCCCAGTGTAGTATAAAAGGACAAATGACTACATCTCAGATAAATCCAAGCCACCACAGGTAATTTTCTCTAATATGTAGCTTATCTTTGCTTGATTTAAAAAAAAAAAAATCTGATGTTATAGGCTAGAAAGATAATTCATAGAAAGGAATGTGAAACTCTTGCTTAGAGACTATCTTGCTGCCATAAACATTTTACAAATTTAGTCCAGCAAGCAACAGGGGAAACTCAGCTTTAGTGAACCTGAATGTGAAATGGTTTAGTTGGTTTTGTTCATTCTGATCTGATCATGTTCGTTTTACTTGGATGTTGCCTTTATTTTTAAATGTAACTACTCCACATTCAAGGAAGAGAAAACCTTATGACAGCATTACTCAAAATTGAGGAATAATTCAATTACTAAGTATTAAATTTAAAATATTATAGTAAATATATTTATTGCTAAAGTAAATATAATGTTAAATGCATAACACAATAACCAATGTGCTTTTTCAAAGCACTACTTTCCTTAATTAGCAATAATTTATTAATGACTAAAACTTTCACAATTTTTCCCTCATAGTTTAACTTTTTGACGAAACATGATTTGATAGTTTTTAAACAACCTGGGTTTTTTGGGGAGTTTTCTGTTTGTTTTTTGTTTTTTTTTTTTTGTTTTTTCATGATTGAGTCTCTTCCTACTGGTTAGGCTCAGAAATATTTTTATATTCTATTTCCTTTCAACTTTTTCCTTCGCATCTACCTTTGTATCATCTTGTTCTCCAGAAAGTAGGTCCTTGCTGTGAGCCATGGCTCAAATATTCTATTATTTTCTAGATCCTTTGCATAATATATATGATTATCGACCATGTCTCATTGAGCTCACTAGGCTTTGTAGCTTCCATGGCATGACCATCTGGAGATATTATTTCACTTCAAAAGTCTAAATCAATCCCTTTCTCATCTGCTGCCTCAAAGATTCATTTTTTTTCCCGCACTCTCACTGTGCAAGAAGTCAAATAATTGATTTTATCATCTCATTAGTACTATTTTTTAGTACTAATTCAATTCAATTCAATATGTTTTTAAAGAGCCTAAAGTGCTAATGGGATCTTTACCAACTTTCTTATATTTACCCATCTAGTGTAATTCCATCTATTATTCAGAAAACAACCCCCCGAAATTCATTTTTTCATATTTTGTAATCTGTGCTTTTTATACATCACTTAGCTAAATTAAAAGTTAAATTTAGTAAAATATTTGAAAAAAATGATCAATCCAGTTTTTAAAAATTTTCCTATAAGGATTTTTATTGAATAAACAAAGATTTAATACTTAAGTGGATTCATAGTTTATTTCTTATCATAGTATATATTAACACTAAGAAACATTGTTAACTTTATTGTTAGGAAGGATGGAAAAAAATAGATTTAGGCACTTGATTTTGTTTCCACTTGTTGATATAAAACATACCCTCTTAATCATAGAGCTCCTGCTTATGGAAGAGTTTTTGGCATCGTTTAATATTGTCTATTAATTCCTTACGTTATACTGCTTAATAGGAGTCATCTTGAGGAACCTTCTCCACAGGATATCATGGGTCCATTTCTCTTACACTTGTACCTGAGACTACTTAGGGATTTTCTGTACTTTTGTTAATTATCTCCAAATCCCAACTGTCTGACCACAGACATGGGCAGTGGATTTTCACAGCAGAGAGAAGGTATTATTTTTATTAGTTTCTGCTGAAAGAAGTATACAGTTTATGATGGGAAAAACTCTTCTCTACTCTTATTTTAGAAATTCATTTTATTAGGGCCAAGATAAGCATTGTTTTCCTAAAAGAAGTTTCATTTAAAAGGTAAGATTGATTCAAAGGAATAAATACATATAAAAGTTATGTTTCAGAGTTCATAATGGGTGCAAATATATTTTGCTTTTTTCCTTTTCCTAATTCGATATCTTAAATCAATGTGTGCTTAGTTTAACAATAAGTCACAGAACTATTTGCCAGCATTATTTTCAGTTTGCATCTGAAATCCCTCCATCTTTATGTTAAAGCTCATTCCGATACAAGGCAGGACAACAAAATTGATATAATTATTTAAACAGAAACAAAGAAGGTTCTGTTCATAGTTTCAAATAATAGTGCAAATCCACTGCCCTGGAACTGAGTGATGAGTGTTGTGGAGAT
>NW_007741541.1:14947-16436 GCF_000696425.1 Galeopterus variegatus | reverse complement strand
GACATAATGCTTTTCTCTGAGTTCTGTGTTATGATATAAAGCAGCAGCATAAGAGCAAACAAACATTGATGGTATGTACAATACAAATATACACAATAATGAGAATTTTATTTCCATTAGAAAACATGGATTGTATATTATGGACTGAATTGTGGCCTTCAGAATTTTAAATATTAAAGCTTTAACCCCCAATATTGCTGTATTTGGAGACAGGGTCTTTAGTAGTTAATGAAAGTTCAATGACCTCATAAGGGTGGAGCCCTACTCCACTAAGATTAGTGTCCTTATAAGAAGAGACACCACAGAACTCACTCTTGCTTTTTCTCTTTGCCATATAAAGACACAGAAAGAAGAACAGCTGTTTGCAAGTCAGGGAGAGAGTAATCACCAGGGAATGAATCATCTGGCACCTTGTTCCTGGACATCCATCCTCCCAAACTGTGAGAAATTAGTATCTGTTGTTTAAGCCACACGGTCTATGGTATTTTGTTACGGCAGCTTGTGCATACTAAGACATTGAGATTGAAGCATTTAAAAGAACATCTAGGATAAAAGAATTTGTAAGAATTGGAAATCAAGATTTTTTTCCACTTTACTGCACAGTAATAAATTCTCTTAACTCTTGTTCTCATTGGAAGAACATGAACTATTCTTAGAATGTTCCTCAACAATTTGAAAGATAATTGTGCAAATATATTTTGAAAATGTCAGGCTTCAAGATGAGCATTAACCTTATCATGCAAAGTTTTTCTCAAATTGCACCCTTTAAACTTTATTTAGTTATTTACATTCAGAATAACAATAACCAAGAAATTCTGAGTCCAAAGTACTAGAGTAAGACTTGCCACTTTGCCGTTTTTGTTGAGCAATTGTATTAACGTATTGGGATTGTAAGAGTAAATGGATCTACTCTGTATGAACTGGGTCACACATAGTTCAAGTTAGCAAATGTTCAATAGAATCTTTCACATGGGCACAGGTAGGATAAGAGTACAAGAAACCATTTAAACGTCCAAGAATTTCTCTTTCAGGTAAGGGTATATTCTATAATTATCATCAAACATTTTTAGCACTATGTTTGCCAAAGAAATAGAAGGAATAACTTTGCTGACTAATGTCACTGGGTGAAGAGTTTATTAATGAGCTTTTCTTAGAAACCGGCTTCTTTCAACTTGATAAGCCTTCTTATGATTATTATGTCTCTTCTTATGATTTAAACANGAGAAATCCTAATGAAAATAGTTAATTCATTTTAAAAATTTAATAGCAAACACACATCAGCCCTCTTAATCAAATTCCATCTTTAATTTCTTTTTAAATATTTGTTTTGTATTTTTTTTACAATTTTTTTACTGAAACATAATTGATTATACATATTTCTAGTGTACAGAGTTGACTATCAATACTTGTATACAATATGTGATGATCAAAACAGGATAAATAGCATATTCATCATTACAAAATACAATCATATGTAATCACTCTTTGT
>NW_007741541.1:7863-14275 GCF_000696425.1 Galeopterus variegatus | reverse complement strand
ATTGTGCAAATATATTTTGAAAATGTCAGGCTTCAAGATGAGCATTAACCTTATCGTGCAAAGTTTTTCTCAAATTACACCCTTTAAACTTTATTTAGTTATTTACATTCAGAATAACAATAACCAAGAAATTCTGAGTCCAAAGTACTAGAGTAAGACTTGCCACTTTGCCGTTTTTGTTGAGCAATTGTATTAACGTATTGGGATTGTAAGAGTAAATGGATCTACTCTGTATGAACTGGGTCACACATAGTTCAAGTTAGCAAATGTTCAATAGAATCTTACACATGGGCACAGGTAGGATAAGAGTACAAGAAACCATTTAAACGTCCAAGAATTTCTCTTTCAGGTAAGGGTATATTCTATAATTATCATCAAACATTTTTAGCGCTATGTTTGCCAAAGAAATAGAAGGAATAACTTTGCTGACTAATGTCACTGGGTGAAGAGTTTATTAATGAGCTTTTCTTAGAAACTGGCTTCTTTCAACTTGATAAGCCTTCTTATGATTATTATGTCTCTTCTTATGATTTAAACATAGCTCTTTAAAGTTTAAAATAAAAATCAGGGGGTATCATATAAATCACTGAAATGCAAGTTCCCTTAGAGTGCATATTAATGGCTTTTTTAAAATGGCATGATTACACCCTCTGCATTAGTGAACTCAAGAGTTCCTTGCATTTTCCTCTTAGACTCTATTTCTTCCTTCAGCCTGTGCCCGGTTAGGCAATGACATATATTAATCATCCTCTGTGGACAAATAATCATTCTAGGCAGTAAAAAGAGATAAAAATAGAGATGATGTCATAGACTAGAACCGTGTCTTAGAAAAAATGAAGGGGATGTTTTCATTTTGCTTGATCATAAGTTGACCTAAATATTTTATCTTCAACATGTGTAGTACAGCAAAAACAATGGTTCTCATATATTGATGAGTTCTACGTATCTGGCACTGGGATAAGCACTTTACATGCATTCTTTTCTTATTCACAAATTTTATTAGGTGGAGGGTAATATTACCACAATTTTAAATATGAGTAACTGAGACTTATAATTACCTAAGTAAATTTTTCTTAGTAACACTATTTAGTGGTAGTGTCAGAGTTCAGTATCAAGTGAGTCTGGCTCCAATGCCCATGTTGACTTTTATGTGGACTCTGTACAGAAACTGGCCTCTTCACTACTCTCAACCTAAGGTTAGTAAGCATTCTGTAACCAGACAGGCAGGTCTCTGCGAATATGGCAAATCACACCCATAGAAGATTAAATGTTATGTAAAATCAAGCGAAAGCAGAAACAAACAAAATTTCATTTTCTCATTTACACTGCCATTTCTATTTCGAACATTTTAGTACTCTTTTCCCTAATTATTCGCAGCATGATTAGACAGTTTAGATATGGAAGTGAACCTACCAACTTGAGTACGTCAGGTTCTAGGGAAACTGACCCAGCTCTGGATGATGAAATGTATTAAATCTGGAGATAAAAATAATAAGAGTTTCAAGTAAGTTGTCAGCAAGGGTCTGAGATAAAGTAACTGGTTTCCCAGTAGATGGCAGCAGAAAGAAAACGTGGGAAGGCAGAATGCCAGAATCTGGGCAGTTGGGTAGAGTCAAAATCAGACAGTAGCAGATTCAAGATCAAAAGGACATGAAATTCAGGACATCAGTGTCCAGATGACTTCACTATTATGAGTACTGGCAGGAAAAAGACCTACAAGGAAAATGGGGTAGAGAATGTTCAATATCACAGAGACTATGTTGACCAAATTTGGCAGCAAACAGATATCAGATTTGAGGATATGTACAGTCACAAAAGTTCATTCAACACTGAGAAGCAGATTAGTATATATGACTAGAAACAAAGCCAAAGAATGAAAGGTTATAGCTAATTAAATAACTCTTGCCTTGGTAGAAACCAGGTGGTACCTGGATACCAAAGTGAGACTTACATTGTAACACAAAATCCATAAATATCTTTGTTCTTTGTCTTTCCTGTTTGTTAAACCACTCTAACCAAATGTATTTTTACATGTAGATCACAGCACATGAATAAAAGTTCTAACCTTTACTTCAGTTCATTTTTATTTGTGTAGTGCGACGCTGGTTCTTCCACTCTTTGTGCCTTTCTTTTACTTATTCTCCTTTGAATCCTTTATTTACCACACTTCCCCATTTTCTTGCTGTTGTCTTGCACTGCAACATCACTTTTCATGGCAATAGGCAATTTGGCAATAGCTGGATGGCCCAGAAGATCCTGAAATAGCTGATAACAGGTAGAAAAAAAGATAGCTGCCATCTAGGATTCTATGTTCTTCAAACACCATGTTTTAATTCCATGGCAATGAAACTGGGTTGTATCTGTTACTCGGTAATGACCCTTTCTATTACATTACAGGAATCTTCCTTCCTAAAGCATCAGGAGGTAAACTATTAACCTACATTATATTCTTAGAGAATGAAAATTACCTTTGTTTAGGAAGTTCCTAGCAAATTAAAACTCCATTCCCCTATTATTTGCAATTTATATTGGTGGGTGTAAGGGATTAACAACAAAAAAGATTAGCACTCTTTTCTCCATTAATTTAACATTTTTGTATATGTTTCCATTTTAATGATTCTGCTAACCACCTCAGAATGAATAATACATGATTAAGGTATCAGACAGTACTTATTTAATCCTAGTAAGTTGCACATAAAGTTTATCACAAAGTGATCAGGTTTACATGGCTTACATACACATTTACAATCATGACAGTGAATTTCATCAACGTCCATGGTATTGAGGGAATCAGAGCCCTTTAATTCCACATTTTCCTCAGCATTACTGTGTTTGGTTTTTTTTGTTCATTTGTTTTTGTAGGGGCTCCAAATTTTTGTGTAACATGCACTGAATAGATATTAAATATCAAATGAAGTAACTCTGATTACATTAAATATTAAGCTATAAATATATGAGAAATCCTAATGAAAATAGTTAATTCATTTTAAAAATTTAATAGCAAACACACATCAGCACTCTTAATCAAATTCCATCTTTAATTTCTTTTTAAATATTTGTTTTGTATTTTTTTTACAATTTTTTTACTGAAACATAATTGATTATACATATTTCTAGTGTACAGAGTTGACTATCAATACTTGTATACAATATGTGATGATCAAAACAGGATAAATAGCATATTCATCATTACAAAATACAATCATATGTAATCACTCTTTGTGTCCATTAACTAATTTCTCATTAACCACCATCCCCCTCCCGTTCTCCCACCTCTAGTAACTATGGTTCCGTTCGTTCCCTCTGAAAGTTTGGTGTATTATTATAATTGTTCTTTTTCTTTCCTTCTTCCTTCTTTCCATCCCTTCCTCCTTCCTTCCTTCCTTCCTTCCTTCCTTCTTTCCTTCCTTCCTTCCTTCCTTCCTTCGTTCCTTCCTTCCTTCCTTCCTTTGTTCCTTCCTTCATTCCTTCATTCCTTCGTTCCTTCATTCATTCCTTCCTTCCTTCCTTAGCTCCCACTTCTGAGCGAGGATATGTGATATTTCTCTCTCCGTGCCTGGCTAATTTCATTTAACACAATTATCTCCAAGATCATTCAAGTTGCTGCAAATGGAAGAATTTAATTCTTTTATGGCTGAGTAGTATGCCTGTGTGTGTGTGTGTGTGTGTGTGTGTGTGTGTATAATATTTTCCTTATCCACTCTTCCATCAATGGCCATTTAGATTGATTCCATATCTTGGCTATTGTAAACAGAGTTGTGATAAACATGGAAGTGCAGGTATCCCTTTGACACAATGATTTCCATTCCTTCGGGTATATACCCAGAAGTGGGATTGCTGGATCATATGGTAGGTCTAATTGTACTTGAGAAACCTCCATAGTATTTTCCATAATGGATGTACCAATTTATAGTCCCATCAATGTCGTAGAAGGGTTACTGCTGTGGATTTATTGAATTATGTCTATATACTAGAAGCTTAATTTCCACTGTAACTGTTGAAGTTGGGAAATCCTATTATGGTAATTGAAAGGTGGAGCCTTGAAGAGGTGATTAGATTGTAGGGCCATGCCATAGTGAATAGATTAATAACGGTGGTCAGGAGTGTGGTTCCAAGGGCTTTAAAAGGAGAGTACATAAGGAATTCTCTCTCTCTCTGCTCCTCAATTCTCAACTTGTGACACCCTGCATTGCTGTAGTCACCTCACCAGATATGTTTATGCACAGTGTACTTCTTAGCCTTTGAAACTGTAAGCAGTAAATTTTGTTTTCTTTATAAATCACCCAGTTTTGGGTATTTATGCTGTAAGCAACAGAAACGGACTAATACAGTTCCCCTTTCTCTCCATTCTCACCAGCATTTGTTATTCTCTGTCTTTTTAATAATAGCCAGTCTAACTGGGGTGAGGTGATATCTCAGTGTGGTTCTGGTTTGCATTTCCCTGATGATTAGTGATGTTGAGCATTTTTCATGTACCTGTTACCCATTTGTATGTCTTTATTTGAGAAATGTCTATTCAGCTCCTTTGCTTGTTTTTTAATCAGATTGTTTATTTGATTTACTAAGTTGCTTGATTTCCTTGTATATTCTGGACATTAATCCCTTGTTGGATATATAGTTTGGAAATATATTTTCTTCCATACTGTAGGTTGTCTTTTAACTTGATGATTGTTTCTTATGCTGTGCAGAAGCTCTTTAGTTTGATAAAATACCATGTGCTTATTTTCTCTTTGTTGCCTGTGCTTTTGGGGTCTAATTCAAAAAGTTTTGCCCATTCCTACATCCTGAAGTGTTTCCCCTATGTTCTCTCTTAGGAGTTTTATAGTTTAAGGTTTTATAATTAAGTCTCTAATTCACTTTGAGTTGACTTTGGTATATGGCAAGAGGTACAGGCCTAGTTTCATTCTTCTATGCATGGATATCCAGTTTTCCCAGCAGCATTTATTGAAGAGGCTGCCCTTTCTCCAATGTATGTTCTTGATGCCTTGTTGAAGATCAGTTGGCTGTAAGTGTGTGGATTGATTTCTTCATTGTCTATTCTGTTCCTTTGATCTGTGTGTCTGCTTTTATGCCAGTACCATGCTGTTTTGGTTACTATAGCTTTGTAGCATAATTTGAAGTCAGGTACTGTAATGTCTTTGGTTTTATTTTTTTTTTTTTTCTCAGGATTGCTTTGGTTATTTAGAGGCTTCGTTGTTCCATATGAATGTTAGGATTGTTCTTCTTATTTCTGTGAAGAATGCCATTGGTATTTTGATGTCCATTGCACTGTATCTGTAGAACACTTTAGATAGTATGGACATTTTCCCAACATTAATTATTCCAACCCATGAACATGGAATGACTTTCCATCTTTTTGTGTCCACTTTAATTTCTTTCATCAATGATTTGTAGTTCTCATAGTAGAGATCTCTCACCTCCTTGGTTAAGTTGATTCCTAGGTATTTTATTGTTTTGGTAGCAACTATAAATGGACTTGCTTTCTTGAATACTTCTGCCAGTTCATTGTTGGAGTATAAAAACACTGCTGATTTTTGTATATTGATTTTGTATTCTGCAACTTTATAGCATTTGTTATGAGCTTTAAGATTTTGGGGTATAATCTTTAGATTTTTCTGTATATGGGATCATGTTATCTGTAAACAGGGACAATTTGACTTTTTTTTTCCCTATTTGATGCCCTTTATTTCTTTCTCTTGCCAGATTGCTCTGNTTAATTATTCCAACCCATGAACATGGAATGACTTTCCATCTTTTTGTGTCCACTTTAATTTCTTTCATCAATGATTTGTAGTTCTCATAGTAGAGATCTCTCACCTCCTTGGTTAAATTGATTCCTAGGTATTTTATTGTTTTGGTAGCAACTATAAATGGACTTGCTTTCTTGAATACTTCTGCCAGTTCATTGTTGGAGTATAAAAACACTGCTGATTTTTGTATATTGATTTTGTATTCTGCAACTTTATAGCATTTGTTATGAGCTTTAAGATTTTGGGGTATAATCTTTAGATTTTTCTGTATATGGGATCATGTTATCTGTAAACAGGGACAATTTGACTTTTTTTTTCCCTATTTGATGCCCTTTATTTCTTTCTCTTGCCAGATTGCTCTGACTAGTACTTCTAATACTTGTTAAATAGGAGTGGTGAGAGAGGGCATCCTTGTGGGCTTTGTGAAACATCTTTGTGGGCCTCTGTTGCAACTAGTTGTCTGCCATTGTGGTGAGATAGCAGCCACAGAAAATAAGTAAATGAATGTGCATACAGTATTCCAATAAATCTTTATTTACTAAATTAGGCAGCAGGCTGGACTTGGTCCACAGACTGCAGTTTCTGACTCTTCCATTAGAATTTCTTTTAGTACTTTTGATCTTAAATCATTTTGCACATGTAACTTTTATAATCATATGGAA
>NW_007741541.1:5381-7015 GCF_000696425.1 Galeopterus variegatus | reverse complement strand
TGCTCTCTGCAGCTGTCATCTGCATGTCACAGAATCACATTGGTTGTGAACAATAGAAACAAATATTTTAGGAAAATGAAAGTTAGCCTAGTTTGATTGTGTGTGTGCATGCGTGTGCATGTGTAGTTTCCCCTGTGAGCTTGTGGAGATGAGCAGAGCTTGTGGAATGTGATCTCCAGGAGGGTACCAGAAGCTGGATGTGAGGTTGCTAGGCAATTTTCCCTATTGTTTTAAACAAACTGCACAGGGCTGGCAGCAGCTGTCAGAGTTCCTGGCTCTTAAGAATAACAGAGCTGAGGAACACAAAGAACAAAGGTCTTCCACAATAAATGGCAATAAATTACAGGAACTTTCTATGCCAGTAAATGCAAGCGCTTGGATGGTAAAGCAATTAATAAGGTTAACAAACACAAGAGACCATTTTAATTCTATTTGTTGTCAAATACTTCTTCCTCCCAGACACTTTAATTTAAATCGTAAGACAATCTGAAAAAGAGAATGGTAGATTGTGATTTTGGTAAAGTATTCCTTTAAAATCACCATTTTCTTGCTTGTTTATTCTGATTTTATTCATGGAGAATTTCACCTCAGGGACAACAGTATAAATCTTACTCTAAATAAGCTTTAAAGACTTTAAATAGGAAGACATTCTACAATCCAAGTTAGAAAACAATTGACTCATCTGTATCACTACAAGACTTTCTCTTTTTGCCCCTTTATAGTCTTAGCCATTTATTCACCTCTTCTCTCCTCATCATGGAGGTAGTTGCATAAGCTGCACATGTGATGAAATTGAATAGAAGCACACACACAAATACACACACTCACACAGAAATGAGATCACGTATAACTGGTGAAATGTGAAAAACCTCTGTGGGTTGTGCCAATGTCAATTTCTTGGTTGTGATATTGTGCTATAGTTTTGTAAGAGATTGCCATTGGAAGAAGTTTTCGTGCATGAACTTTTGCTTTGCAATATCCTGTGAACCTAGAATTATTTCAAAATAAAAAGTTTAAGCAAACCAAATATGTCATTCATTTTTAATAGAACAAAATTAGAGATTTTTCCCCCTTAACAATGAATCACAGTCCTGATGGTTTAATTTGTACCTATGTGTGAATGATTCTCTTTCCTTCAATCAACTTGTGCTTGAGAATCCATTTGAAAATAATCTGAAAGGAGTAATCGGACATTTCCTAGTTACTAATTGTTGGACATATTGCTGGACTTAATAGTTGAAGGCTGGCTGGTTAGCTCAGTTAGTTAGAGTCAAGGGTTTGGATCCCTATACTGGCCAACCACCAAAAAGAAAAAAAAAATAGTGGAAGGATTTTTTAAAAGAAATTTATAATTATGGAGTCTACAAATTGGCAACTTTAAAATCAAGAAGTCTTAAATCTAATGAATGAGTTTGCACACTCAGAATTAAGACTTTTAAAACAACATATTTTGAGACAATGTTTTTTCTTGTGTGTGTATATGTATGTGAGTGTTTTCACTTTTTCTTTTGAAATACATACAGATTTACCAGAATTTGCAAACATAGTACATAGAGGTTCCATACCCTTCACTGAACACCTCCCATGATTATCTCTTGTATAATTATAGCCTCTATCAAAACCAGAAATTTATG
>NW_007741541.1:0-5028 GCF_000696425.1 Galeopterus variegatus | reverse complement strand
TTCACTTTTTCTTTTGAAATACATACAGATTTACCAGAATTTGCAAACATAGTACATAGAGGTTCCATACCCTTCACTGAACACCTCCCATGATTATCTCTTGTATAATTATAGCCTCTATCAAAACCAGAAATTTATGTTTCACTTTTTCTTTTGAAATACATACAGATTTACCAGAATTTGCAAACATAGTACATAGAGATTCCATACCCTTCACTGAACACCTCCCATGATTATCTCTTGTATAATTATAGCCTCTATCAAAACCAGAAATTTATGTTGGTACAATGTGTAAGTATAGTTCTATGCCAGTTTAACACTCATATGTAGATTTTTCTAACACTAACCTCAATTAACTTTCAGAACTATTTCATCACCACAAAGATCTGCTGGTGTCAACATTTTACCAGTTCAAGAGCATAGTCCCTTACTACTCCACTGTTTGTATTATAATTGTCTTAAATATTCCTCTACATACGTTGATATACAGATCAGACAGTCAGGCTTTTCACTCTGACTCTCAAACATAATTTAGAAGATTTGAGAGGAAAAGGAAAATGTATTCACATTTGCTCTGTCCATCATTCTTCCACCTTCTTAATGTTCCAAGATGCTTTCTTTTATCATTTCCTTTCTGTTTAGGGAACTCCCTTTAGCCTTCTTTTAGGGTAGGTCTACTGGTAACACATTCTCTCTCATCTGGGAAGGTCTGGATTTTCTTTTCAGTCCTGAAGAATATTTCTTCTGGATATAAAATTCAGAGCTGATGATTCCTATCTTTCGGTGCCTGAAAACTTTTGTACCATTTTTTTTCTGGCCTTTGCTGTTTTCTGTCAAAAAATACACCGTCATTGAATTATTTTTTCCCCTATATATAAGATATATCATACTAATTTACAAGGTGAGGAAATTGAGATGGCCAGGAGGTACTAATACCTAATAAGCCAATTTTTGAACTCATGTGTCTGAATCCAGACACCATACTGTATAGACTGAAATGAAATATAAACATTGGAGCTAGGCAGATCGGGTATTAAACCTTACCTTCACCATTTACTGCTTGTAGTCTTGAGCAACTTACTTAACCATTTAATGCCCTTATCTAGAAAGTGGGAATAAAGATGACTAATTGAAAAATTGTTGTAAAGATCAAAGACATGTTAATTAAATCTTCTGGCACTACCTAAAGAAATCATAGCTATTGTTATGCTGTTATATTCTTTTTAAATATACAAAGTTGACATTTGTTTGGGTGACTTTCCTCCTTCTAAGTGTGATCAATAACTGATAATACTCCTGCTCCCCAACAGATCTGAATACATTTCTCCCTGCCCCCATCTCTCTCTCTGTTTCCATCCGTATGTCTCCCCAAAGCCTCATATTTGACATTTGCACGTCATACTCCATCAATAGCCCTCCAATATAAGCACTGTACTGTTGCCATCTTCAGTGACCTGAGACATGTGGAGCTCATTCATCTCTTTATAGTTCCGTTTTTGTTGTTTTCTCTCTGTGGAATGCTTCTGTCCAGTTTTCTCTCTATTTATTCAAATATTCAAAACTAAAAGTTTAATTGTAACCCCATCTATTCAACACAGAGTTCCTGTCTATTCCATTTGATAGTATTACTCAATATTCTCATGTAAAGACCAACATTAGATCTCTTAAGCCCCATTATGAAGGACAATTGTGTTTCCTCTGAGTATGTGCTTTGCTTTTAACTTATCCATGCTGCCAGTCATATAATAGTTTCCTGTGTACATGTTTACCTGGTTATCACGAACTCTGAGTCCAAATATGTGGTCCATTTTAGCAGTTATAAAATACTTCAAAACATGCTAATTGCTACTCTACTCTATCTTGATACATGAGTTAATTCTACTACCCCTATTTTTTCTTTTTTTATCATATATATCTTAATTTTTGTATGTCCTACATTTTAAATGTAAAATAAAATTTTATCTCATAAAAATGTCATCCTGAAAAAGAAAATACTTACAAAAATCTTTTAAAAATTGAGAAAATAATATAAAACAAATTTAAAATTACCTGTAAGTATTCATTTAAAAAGAACAACTGCAAATATTTGGATTGTTTACATTACATTTTTCTATAAATTTTGTATTTATGATTATTTTAACAGGTTTAGAATGTGTTAAAATATAATTTTATATTACACTTTTGAAAATTAGTATTACATGAGTATTTTCATGCCATTAAATATTCTTTGGAAACATATTTAGTAGTTTCATAATAATATATCATATGAATGTATCATGATTTAATTGAGGTATTGCCATTACGCTGTTTAATGATAAACACATTACTATTAGGATAAACAGCATTGTGTCAAACATCTTAAACTTAAATTAAATCTTTAACTTCATATTATTAATGTAAATTAATAGAAGTAAAAGTCTCAATTTACAAGTTATGCATGTTTCCCAATTATTAATACTCATTGCCAAATTTTTCTTCACACAATTTCTCTGTTCACTGAACAATTGTGGGCATTGTAGCTCTTTTTATATTTACACTATATACATTTCTATAAGTAACTCCAACATCTTTGGAAGAAGACATATGAATAGATGAATGAATGTATAAATAATAGATGCATTTCCAGTTCAAATTTATTTCTCCTCTCATATCATAAAAGAATGATATTATATCATTTCACAGCATTTTATATTCCATGTTCTTTTAAAAAAAATTTCTTTTAATATTGGAATTGAGTTTATCTCCTGAAGTAGGTTGAAAAACTCCCTTTAAGAAGACACTATGTATAATATGTTTTCAAATCTTTATATTTTTATCATAGCTGTGTGAATAAAATTAGATGTGATAGTGTACTTGTTTGTTGACAATTCAGCTTCACACCCACACACACAAAAAAAAATAAAGAAAAGAAAAACACCCTAGAAACTTTTATCAAGAAGTAGTATAAAGATTGCTGTGGTGAGAATACAAATAACCATGAACTCTCTTGTCCTGTCATCAACACTAACATCATGACAGCTAAAAATAATCTTCCCCCACTCTTTCCTTATCCAAGAATGTTAGACAGTGACAGCTTCACATTAAGTTCTTTCCCAAATTCTGTTCATAACATCTCATGTGTCACACTTCAGGATACTGAATCCTTAGCGTTTCTAAACAACTTGACAATGAGATCATTCACTTGTCAGATCTCAAAACTCTGGGGGGCACAGACATGCATTCTTAAAAGCATTTTACTCAACCAAGAGAAATGCACACAGCATGCAAGAATGAGGGAAGAGTCAAATGGCGAGACTGCTTTAGGAGAATGAACCGGAAATTGGGACATACCAAACCAACAGTATTGATAGGATTACTTTGGGTGAAGTGAACAAGCTCAATAAAAATGATCACACTGACTGCCAGGATTATAGTCTCTAAATATTTCTTTCCACTTCAAGGAACCAGGACTCCTTGGAGAAAGAAACAATATCAGTTTAGGGGCAGAAAATATAAAAACCGGATCTAGACCAGATTCACAAACCAGAGAACAAAGACGCTTTCACAGCTATTAGGGTCATGTCTAAAGTACAAAGGAGCCAACTGAGAGAATATCCCCTTGGCCAAAGAAAGAGGATATTTGGTGTATCAACAAGAATAAAAAACTGTAATAGAAGGAGATATATCAAAAGAGTTTGGATGCAGCTTTCTCTAGTTTCCTAAATATGTTACCACTCATCTATCTGTTTTCCTGTTTCTAAAAATAATTCTCTGATGTCATTGCCTCAACTGTTCTATCTGTTCTTAAAGTTTTATGAATGTTTTGTGCATGTTTGCTACCATTTTAGTGGGGCTGCAAAATCAATAGAAATACATGTGTTCAATCTTCCATATTTAACCATATAAAGTCTGGGTCTCAGATATAATCTTTAAATGTTTTTAAGAAAATACACACACACACACACAATCTGCCCTGCTAAACAGAAATAATGTTGAAAATAGATTTGACTTTCTTTGAATAAAAGTGACTCTCTCTTGTTCCAGTTTCATTTTTCTCATGCACTTATTCTAATTTATTTCTATAGAAAGAATATAGAAAATTTGTCTACACCTTAAGAAATAATTTTCCATATGATTTATACCTGTAGGCAGAGTTATATCATTTTTAGTCTTTTCTCTTATTCAAAGTGGAAGTTGGGTTTCTGTTAGAATTTCTTAGATGCTGTTGTGTGTGGATAAAATCAGATTGTGTATCCACCCTGCTCTTCAAAGAACTTTAGTCATATATTGTGTGAAGCCATATTGGGCCATATTGTGATCTGATTAGAAGAAAGTAACAGTGCAAGAAAAACATTAAGAGAAAGATACATTGGCATGGAAGGAAGACAATGGAGAACAGAAGAGGCAGCACTGTGTATAGGTTCAAATACTGGCTCTATTCTAACTGCAATATCATTGAAGCATTTAACTTTGTGAGTGTCTCTATCAATAAAATTGCATAATTGGAAAAGGTAATATACTAACCTTCTGTCCATAGATTTTTTGTAATTAGTTTTTGCTTTATTGTTGGAGCAAACTATTCTACATACTGATTTATTTTGGCAAAATATTTTATAACCTTGAAATGAGAGGATATTGTTTAGAAAAGGAAAAGCCGTACCACATTTTATAGATTTTTTGTAATTAGTTTTTGCTTTATTGTTGGAGCAAACTATTCTACATACTGATTTTTTTTTTGTCAAAATATTTTATAACCTTGAAATGAGAGGATATTGTTTAGAAAAGGAAAAGCCGTACCACATTTTCAAGTTTTTTTTTTTTAAATTTTTATTTTGTCAATATACAATGTATATGATTATTATGGCCCATCACCGACACCTCCCGCCCTCCTCCCTCTCTCCCCTCCCCCCCAAGAATGTCCTTTCCGTTTGCTTGTTGTGACAACTTCAAAAAAAGTATAGTTGTTATATCTTCTCCCCCCCCCTGGTTTTTTTTTTTGTGTGTTTGTGGGTAAATTAATTTGTTTATTTTTTTTTAGCTCCCACCAAT
>NW_007741540.1:24110-25012 GCF_000696425.1 Galeopterus variegatus | reverse complement strand
TTTGAGTGGATATTCTAATTTTCCTTGATAATTCTTCTTTGACCCATGGGTTTCATATAAAATATATTGTTCATATTGCAAAGTTTTGGAGGTTTTCCTTTATGTTTTTGGTGGTTTCAGCTGGCTTACATTGTGATGGGAGAACAAACTCTGTATGTTTTCTGTTCTTTTAAATTTGTTGAGATTTGTTTTCTGTCCCAGGATATGTTCCTTCTTGGTGTATGATTTGTAGAGATTTGAAAATTATGGAATTTTACTGCCGTTGAGAGAAGTTTTCAATTATTATCAATTAGAACCTGTTTTTGACAGTGTTGTGGAGATATTCTATATTATTGCTGAATCTGCCCACTTGTTCTATGGATTATTGTGAAAGGGGATCAGTAATCCCTAGATTCTTCTATTTCTCCCATTAGGTCTATCAGTTTAGTTCACATACTTTGCCGATAGGTTATTTAGAGTGTATGCACATAGGATGGCTATGTCTAATTAGTGAATTAAACTTTCAATCCTTATATAATGCTCTTTGTTACTGAGAATTTTCTTTGCTCTGAATTCTGTTATCTGATATTAAGAAAGCTATTTTATGCTGGCTTTTGTTTATCATTGGCATGATACATATTTTCTCATCTTTTTACTTTCAGTCTGCCTGTATCATTGTATTCAAAGTGTTTTTCGTGGACATCCAATAGTTGAGGAATGTTTTTTTTAATCTACTGTTCCAGTGTCTGTCCTGTAACTGTTATGTGTGCACCATTTACATTTACGTTATTATTAATGTGTTATTGCTCAAGTCTGCCATTTATTTATTTTTCTCTTCATTGTCTCTTTTTGTCTCATTTTTTGTCTCTGTTTTCCAATTTCTGCCTTCCTTTAAGCTGTTTTCAAAGTCACTCTTAGTCAGT
>NW_007741540.1:16947-19834 GCF_000696425.1 Galeopterus variegatus | reverse complement strand
TCATTTTTAGATTAAAATTACTGCGTAATTTTACAAATAATTGAGCTTGATTATCAGATTTACAGATTTTAGTACTTCCTTTTTTAAATTTAAATTGAAATTAAATTAAAATCTGAAATTTCTTTGCGACACATATTTGGTGCATACTGCACATTTTTTTTTCCTTTTTGTCTTTTTTACTGACTGGTAACGGGATCACAACCTTCGGTGCCGCGCCCATACCGGGGACCGGCAACGGGATCGCAACCCTAAGTGTTGCGCATGCACCACGGTCAGCCAGTGATCGGGAAGCGGTCTCCACATGGGATCCGAACCCTCGGCGGGAGCGCCGCTGCACTCCCAAGCAGCGCACTCTCCAGTGCGCCACCAAGCCAGCCCTATACTGCACATTTTTAACAATTCTTTGAAGTATAACTGATTTAAAATAAAGCACACAATGTTAAAGTCATCAAAAAAGTTTAAAGACTTTCATGTGTTAATGAAACTGTCATGAAAATCAAGATAATGCCAATATCCTCTCCTCTTCCACCAAGGTTCTTTTGAACCTCATATTGTCACCTACTCATCCTGCCCAAGCCCTCCATCCTTTCTTGTGTTATGGGTATTCTTGAAGGAGTCTTTATATGGACATAAAATTTTACTTTATTTTTTAAAATCAAGGAAAAGAATTGCTAGATCACATGATAGTTGTGCCTTTCAGTTACTTTAGAATATGTGTAAATGTTCTGCAGTGAACATAGTGTGTTAAACCCTACCAGCAGTGTAAAAGAGTTACCTTTGATTAAGTACTTGTCAGCACTTGTTATGGTTAGTATTTTCCATTGTTTCTCATTTAGCAGGTGCGTAGTGGTATCTCACATTTGCTGTAAATTGTGTGGGAATCACCAAGTCTTAGTTCTTTCTGTTCCAGACATCTTCATTATATGGAAAAATTGGATACCAAGCCTGATGCTAATCCCTTCCCACCCCATTCGCTTTCTGCATGTGTGGGTACTTTTGATTGCAGACTGGATTTTCTGTATGAAATAGTGTAGAGGTAACTGGAGTTTCTGGGTGATTTTTTCATTCTCTGCCATAGATTTGCATTTGACAGGCAGTTAGGTTGGGGACTGTTAATTGCACTGCAGTCAGAAATTGAGTCCTTTTTAAGCTGGATCTCGAGCTTTGTGTGGAGTTTTCTATTTTAGGTTTATATTGCCCTTTGGACATAACCCCTTGGGGATGCCAAATGAACCCTTGGTTTGTTTTCTCTGATACGTTTCGTCTGTGAACTGTCAGGTTTACCCTGTGTCCTCTTGGTTGGGTGAGACTGCCAGAAGTCTTTCTCAGCTGCTTAGCTGCTGAGCTCCAATTTTCTGCTGAAGCCTCCTGGATCGTCACTCACATCCTTGGAATCAGCAAAAGCCTTCAAGGGAGAAGCAGTAACAAATGTGAGTGGTTCTTGTGAGAAAGGCTTCTCTCCTAATTGAGATTCTGTCTTTTTGAATGCTTTCTTCGTTTGATTTGTGGTGACTTCAAACAATATCTTTAATATCTTCCAGCTTTCCTAGTTTTTCTCTTTGCCAATGGGTTATTTACAATGTATGCACTTAGTATGGCTATGTCTAATTAGTGAATTGAACTTACGATCCTTATATAATGCTCTTTGTTTCTGAGAATTTTCTTTGCTCTGAATTCTGTTATCTGACATTAAGATAGCTATTTTATGCTGGCTTTTGTTTATCATTGGCATGATACATATTTTCTCATCTTTTTACTTTCAGTCTGCCTGTATCATTGTATTCAAAGTGTTTTTCGTGGACATCCAATAGTTGAGGAATGTTTTTTTTAATCTACTGTTCCAGTGTCTGTCCTGTAACTGTTATGTGTGCACCATTTACATTTACGTTATTATTAATGTGTTATTGCTCAAGTCTGCCAATTATATATTTTTCTCTTTGTTGTCTCTTTTTTCCCCCTATTTTCCATTTTCTGCCTTCCTTTAAGCTGTTTTAAAAGTCATTCTTATTCAGTTCGGGCAGCCATAACCAAATACCATAGAAGAGGTTACTAGGAAATAAAGGAGTTAGAAAGGAAAAATAATAAAAATAAGAACAAGTTTAATTGAATTGTAAAGTTGAACTTCCAGTCAGTATGATTTTGAGACAAGGGGCCATTTGTGACATGGTCAGAAAGAATCATCTTTTTATTGTTCCACTAGAATTATACACTGTCAATTGTGTAGTAAACTTTCTCATATTTCAGGGTCTCAGTTACCACAATAGCAGAAAAAATGACAACAATAATAAGGGTTAAAACCCTGTCAAGTTTTAACTGGAAAAAGCAATAAAAATGTGACCTTGTAGTGTAGGGTTTCCTACCGTTTCCTATGATGTGTAAAAACAGGCCTACCATTTCCTATGATGTGTAAAAACAGGTTAGTAACAATTGCTGCTCTTGGAAATATGAGCTAATATTTAACTTTATTTAATCAAGCAGTCGTGCTAAATTTACCGATTGATTCCACTGCGTGATCTCAGGTAGAAATTTTCAATATTTCACGACTAAGTATATTTGCTGCCGTTTCGGTGTTCTGTCTTTTCTGTGATTGGATGCTAAATTTAGTCATATTGTTTCTCTATAGTGATAGTGACATAATGATGCCATTTGTTGTGTTATCTTATTTGAATGTATTCTTGGATATACCCATAATGATTATGGTACATGAATAGTGCAAGTACCCTTGGGTACTGTTTCTCAAACATAAGTTGTGTTTTGGGAGAGGAGTGATTGGGTGTTGGGAAGTGCCAGGGACTCGATGAACGATACACACCATTGATTTTCATATTCGTTATCATTTTGACGTAAAGTTGATATGGTTCTCACAATGCATTTGTGGGTATCATTT
>NW_007741540.1:1878-12176 GCF_000696425.1 Galeopterus variegatus | reverse complement strand
CTCTGAATTCTGTTATCTGACATTAAGATAGCTATTTTATGCTGGCTTTTGTTTATCATTGACATGATACATATTTTCTCATCTTTTTACTTTCATTCTGCCTGTATCATTGTGTTTAAAGTGTTTTTTGTGGACATCCAATAGTTGAGGAATGTTTTTTTTAATCTACTGTGCCAGTGTCTGTCCTGTAACTGTTATGTGTGCACCATTTACATTTACGTTATTATTAATGTGNTCACTTAGGGGAAGAAATAGGGAAAATATTCCATCTTTCTGAAAGCAGACATCAATATATTTTTTTCTCTTTACCAAATGATCTTTCTAAAGAAGCAGTGGATAATTTTCATTTTTAAATTTTTTTGGCCATGATTTGCTCAGTTTCTTTCAATGTAGTTATTTCATTCCTCCCATAAGTATTTCTTCAATTTCACATGTGAGCCAAGTACAGCTGATATGGTATAGTTACATTGTTGAGCTAGAAAGCCTAATGAAAAAAAGACAACTCTATATAGATTATATTATAGAAAATAAATTTTGTGATAATTTGTTATCCAGGGATAGTAACGAGAATATTATGTATCCATTTTGTTTTATGTTTAGTGAATCCTCAGGGACTGACTGTATTAAATTCTTTACTTTCTTCATCATCATAGAATTAGGTGGTGTCACGTCCTGAGTATGTATCCTTACTACACTACAATTCTATTTATCTCCCCTTTCCTTTGAGATCTCGCTGGATAGTTTAGATCAATAACAACATTTATCATTTTTGTTTTAAAGAGGCAGATATCTCTTAAAAGATGTCTTTTATATTTATCCACTTATTTTCCCCATCCAGTTTTCTTCACGCCTTCTTGTAGTCCTGTACTTTTTGGTTTCCATCAGTTGTCATTTCCTTTCAGCCTGAAGAACTTACATGCTACTTGTTGAATTCTGTCACGCAAAAGTGTCCTACCTCTCATTACCTCAGAATGTGACCTTATTTGGAAATAGGGTCTTTGCAAGATATGGTTAAGATAAAGTTGTTAGGATGAGCCCTAATCTGATTTGACTGGTGTCTATACAATAAGGGAAAATTTGGACACAGAAGCAGATATGCACAGAGGAAAGTCTATGTGAAGATACATACAGGGGGGATGACATCTGAAGGGAGGATTCGGGTGATTCAGCCGCAAGCCAAAGAATATCAAAGATCGCTGGCAAACACTATGAAACACAAAAGAAGCGATTCTGCTGCTAGTTTCAAACACAGCATGACCCTGTAGACACCATCATTTCAGACTTCTAGCCACCAGAAGTATGAGACACAAATTC
The DNA here is from genome assembly GCF_000696425.1 of Galeopterus variegatus. Taxonomy (NCBI): domain Eukaryota; kingdom Metazoa; phylum Chordata; class Mammalia; order Dermoptera; family Cynocephalidae; genus Galeopterus; species Galeopterus variegatus. The sequence continues at coordinate 10,862 of NW_007741540.1, read as the reverse complement.
CTGGTTTTTTTTGTTGTTGTTGTTGTTGTTGTTTTAATGTCATCTAGTTTTAAGCCACCTAGTTAGTGGTACTTTCTCATGGCAGCTCTAAGAAACTAATACATTCCTGTAGCATTACTTAAGGTTTGGCTATCAACAAATTGTCTCAGTTTTACTTATCTGCATGTGACTTACTTCACTTACAGTTTGGTAGGACAATTTTGCTGGATATAGAATTCTGGTTTGAAAATTCTGTGTCTTCTTTCAGCATATGAAAAATAGTGTTCTATTTTCCAAATCTCTGTGGATTCTGTGGGCAAGGCAGGCAACATTTAAGTTGTCATTTCCAGGTAGGTAGTGTATCTGTTTAAAGTGTTTGGGTGATATACGTTTGTTCAATTTATTAAAATCCTTTATATTTTACAGGGGTGTCAAATATATAGTTTGCTAATAAACTATTTCAAATCTTCACTACCTATGTTGTAAACAAGCATGATTCCGTTTGTGTAAAAAAGGTTAATTTTTGATCAACAATAGAAAAACAAGAAAAACAGAAATTAGCTGCATGAAAACTACCAGAACCAAAAGAGAACCAATAGTTTTCTCACTAAAATACATAAATGTATCTGTACTGTTCATATCCAATTTAAAATATTTTCATCACATATGTAAAAGAGCCGAACATTTTAATTATTATTTCCCATCCTGTGGTAATGTTGTTATGAATGTAATAATGTATAATAGCCAATATCTTCTGTTAAAGAATAATGGAAAGACACTGTATTAACTATACCAAAATATTTATATCTATCTTAATTTTAATAAACACAATATATTGTACAGGAAAGTAATTTATATAATATAGCATACAGTATACATGAAAATCTGTTTGGTACAAGGAAATATGTAAAACAAAAACAAAAATTCATGTGTAGATATTTGGATGTATGTATGTTTTTACCTGTAAGGTATAATAATTTTTTTCATAACTTAAGTTATGAAACAATAGAAAATGGGATCAATAGTATGTATCCAATAGTAGATGAATAATAAATATATATGGACAATTTCTACCTTAAGTATGCTTAATAACTTGTGTAAGTTATTTATGTAACAAAATATTCTTTTAAAATCTTGATAACAGCTGATCAAAAGAGGATGTAATGGTAATGGGCTTTTGGAGTGTAATTTGTTATTTTCTTTAAAAGTCTATGAATTTACCTACCGTTTGACACAGTAATTCACCTTCTAGGACTGTATTTGACATAGCTACTCACTCATGTGCATTAGAGTATGGGCACACAAAAGTCAAAACAGGTATTTTTTGATAAACTATGCCGTGTCCATATCAAGAATACTATGAAGCTTTTACAACAAATCAAGTAGATATAAAATACTTAATAGAGGACATCAAAATTCCAATGACATTTTCCTGTGAAATGGAAAAATTCTGTCCTTACATTTATATGGAATACCAAGAGACCATGCATAGCCAAAGCTATTCTGAGCAAAAAACTAAAGCTGGAGGCATAACACTCCCTGGCTTTAAACTATACTACAAAGCAATAATAACAAAAACAGCATGGTACTGGCAAAAAACAGAGACTCGGATCAGTGGAATAGACTAGAGAATCCAGAAATCAACCCACACACCTACAGCCATCTGATCTTTGACANCAAAATGGATTAAAGAATTAAATATACACCCTGAAGCAATAAAACTTCTTAAAGAAAACAGAGGGGAAACACTCCAGGAAGTAGGACATGGTACAGACTTCATGCGTAAGACCCCAAAAGCACGGGCACCAAAGGAAAAGTAAACAAATGAGATTATATCAAACTAAAAAGCTTCTGCTCAGCAAAATATACAATTCACAGTGTGAAAAGCCAACCAACGGAGTGGGAGAAAATATTTGCAAATTATACATCGGACAAAGGATTAATATTCAGAATATACAGGGACCTCAAACAACTTTACAGCAAAAGAACAAATAACCCAATTAAATAATGGGCAAAGGAGCTAAATAGGCATTTCTCTTAGGAAGATACATGAGTGGCCAATAGACACATGAAAAAATGCTCAACATCACTCAGCATTTGCAAAATGCAAATCAAAACCACACTGAGATACTATCTCACCCCAGTTAGGATGGCTAATATCCAAAAGACTGTGAATGATAAATGCTGGCAAGGTTACGGAGAAAAAGGAACTCTCGTACATTGTTGGTGGGAAAGCAAAATGGTGCAGCCTCTACAGAAAATGGTATGGAGGTTCCTCAAACAATTTCAGGTAGATCTACCCTATGACTCAGCTATCCCACTGCTGAGAATATTACCAGAGGAATGGAAATCATCACGTCGAAGGCATACCTGTACTCCAGTGTTCATTGTAGCACTATTTACAATAGCCAAGAGTTGGAACCAGCTCAAATGTCCATGGTCAGATGAGTGGATACGGAAAAGTTGGTGTATCTACACAATGGAATGCTACTCTGCTGTAAAAACAGAAAGAAATACTGCCATTCTCCACAGCATGGATGGAATTAGAGAAAAATATATAAAGTGAAACAAGTCAGGCACTGAAAAAGAAATACCACATGTTCTCACTTATTTGTTGGGAGCGAAAAATATATAAATAAATACACAATCTAATGGGGTGTAAGGAAGAAGACACAAAAATCCCAATTCCTTGAAATTGTTAAGATAAGTGATTAGATATGACGTTGATGGGGGGAGTGTATGTGGAGGGAGAAGTCAGGATGCGGTAAAGGGACACACAAAAAAGTCACATTGTATATTGATAAAATAAAATTAAAAAAAATAAAGAAAACTAAAAAAATGAAATAAAGTGGGAAGAATTGATTTCCTTAAAAAACTAAATCTTCCATTAATAAATGTTGTTCACCGTTCTAGTTATTCATAGCTCCATAAATTCCTTTCAATAGTTTCCTGTAGTTTGCTGTGTGATGATCTTGGCCAGCTTTCGTTTAAATTTTACCGAAGAGTTTGACAAACTTTGATGTAGTTTTAAATGGTATTTTTAAGAAAATTAATTTAATTATTTGCTCCTGGTATTTGAAATTACAGTTAAAATCTGTTTTTTTTAACCAGGTAACCAGTAATCTTGCTATATATTCACTCATTAATTCTAATATGTAACATACAGATTGACGTTAGTCTAGAAATATACACATTCAATATGTGAAAAAGGGCAGTTTCATTTCTTCCTTTCTAAATCCTTATGTATTTCTTCTTCTTTTTCTTGTGTTATTGCCCTAGATACATATTGAATAGAACTGGTGATAGAAGGAATCCTTTCCTCAAACCTGATCACAGAGAAGATGTGCCTATTTCATCCTCTTGGCCAGCTTTCGTTTAAATTTTACCAAAGAGTTTGACAAACTTTGATGTAGTTGTAAATGGTATTTTTAAGAAAATTAATTTAATTATTTGCTCCTGGTATTTGAAATTACAGTTAAAATCTGTTTTTTTTAACCAGGTAACCAGTAATCTTACTATATATTCACTCATTAATTCTAATATGTAACATACAGATTGACGTTAGTCTACAAATATACACATTCAATATGTGAATAAGGGCAGTTTCATTTCTTCCTTTCTAAATCCTTATGTATTTCTTCTTCTTTTTCTTGTGTTATTGCCCTAGATACATATTGAATAGAACTGGTGATAGTAGGAATCGTTTCTTCAAACCTGATCACAGAGAAGATGTTCCTATTTCATCACTGATTATGATACTTGCTGCAGCCTTATGTTTTTTTCTCCTAATCCTAAGTGAGAGATAAGTCGTGTCAATGTTTTGCATCTATTGTAATAATCATAACATTATTATATATTCCTTTGTTTTATTGAAGTCATTTGATTTCAAAGTGTTAATACAACAAGAATCAATTCTAGGATAAAACCCAAGTTTTTCATGGTGTATCAGACTTGATTTAACTGTGGATTTGGTTTGTTAAACAAACTTTTTTTTTTTTCTATTTGGTCATGAAAGATATAACTCTATCATTTTACTTTAATGTAGTCAGTTCAGTGTAAAGTTAAAACATTAGGAAGCGATGCCTACGGTTTCTATTCTCTGCAGTGTTTTGTGTAAGATTAGTGTCATGTATTTCTCAGCTGTATGGGAAAATTCACCAATTCCATAACCAGAGCTCGGGACTCACTTGAGGAAGGTTTTCCATCATAGGTGCAATTTATTTTACAAACTTAAGACTATGCAGACCTTCTCAGTTTTATTTTTCATTAAGGTGGGTTTACTTGCAGTTCTACATTTCATTGAATTTCAAATTTATTCGCATGTAAATGCTTATATTTTGTCTGTTTCCAGATTCTGCAGTGATATTTCATGTGTAAATAATGTGTTCCTTCCATTTTTGATAAATGGATTCTTTAATCATAAGACAATGTTCTCTGCTTCTAGTTACCTTCCTTTCTGGAAAGTCTACTTTGTTTGGCATTACTCTCCCAGTTCCGGTTTTCTTATGCTTAATTTTACGTGGTGTATTATCGTCCGTACTGTTACTTTCAACCTTATTGTGCCTTTCCATATAATTGCTTCACGTTTAGCATATAATTTGGACATATTTTTCCTAATCTGAAAATCTCTGCATTTTAATTGGAATGTTTAGACTTTTAAAAAATCATGTTTATATTAATATTGTTCCATTTAAAGTTGGCCATTTTTCCAGGCGTTTTATTTATTTATTTATTTATTTTCATCACTTTTTATTTCTCTAGTCCTCCTTCCATGTCTACTTTTGGGATAATTGAAAATTTTTTATTCTTTAATTTAAATGCCTTCATTGGATTTTTATTTTAGGCAATTTAAAAATACACCCATCCGTTTTTTGCCCCATCCTTCCTTCAAGAGTAGGGTTATGGCGCCTTGTCGGACTCTGGAGAAAGCTTAGTGCCTCTGGTCAACCATACACTGCGGGCAGTTGTGACATTACACAAATTCCTGGGCTGAAATTCTATCACCCGCCATTACCAACTGCCACCAGCGGAGGGCGCCGTCGTGGCCCTCGCGCCGGGTGCTCTTCGCGGATTCCCGAGAGTCTCAGTTCCCATCACGGGTCACTTCCAGCAGCCAGAAGGACTTCAGGTAACAACGCAAAGTACAGGTTGTCCCGCCACAAATTGTCTCAGGTTTGTTTATGTGGACATGTCCTTTTTAACTCTCAGTTTGAAAGCATAGTGTTGCCTCATGTAGAATTCTGTGCTGACGGTTTTATTTTTTCTTTCAGCACTGGGAAGATTCTGCTCCGTTTTCTCCGGTTCTCCATGGATTCTGTCTAGAAGGAAGCCGTCTTTCCAATCGTCCCTCTGGGATAGGTAATGTATCTTTATTTCTCAGATACGTTTCACTTGGTATACATTTGTTCAGTTCACTGATATTCTGTATATCTCATATAGATACCTAACATATATTTTAATAAAATAAATCAAAAATTCCACTACCGATGGTGTCAATCTAAGTATTCCATTTATGTAAATGAAATAAAACATGTTTTGACTGACAATCACTACAAAACACAGCAAAAGCAAAGGAAAAGCTCCCGTGGAGAAACAACTAATTTTTATTTAACATCTACAAACTATATACAAAAAAATAATAATTTAAGCACGTTCCCAAGAAAAACCTAAAAGTTGTTTTTATGATTGCTCATGTGTTGCTGATATCGACATGCATGAGAAAATATGTGCGAAGGAATGAAAAGTTTTTATAATAGTGAACTGGCACTTGTATTACCTATAGCAAATATTTGTTTGGCAAATCAAATTCTGTGTCTGAAAAAGATTAAATATAGCACACATAGGAGTTGATTCAGTAACAGGCAAAAATATAGAATATGAGTTAAAGTGAGAAGAGTAAATGCACAAGCTTAATATATAAAATGTTTGGTATTTAAAATAATTTTGAACTATAAAGTAATAATGTGATAATAAAAGACATCAAACGATTTACACAAAATAAGCAAAAAATTACTTAACTATGAAAATATGCTTAATAATTCGTACTGATTAATTAAATTACAAGATGTTTCTTTATCTTGATAACAGATTATCAAAGGAGTATAAAATTGTACTGGCGTTTTCGAAATTAATTTAGCATTAGCTAAGTATTTTTTCACCTATGTAAGAAAAATATTGTCTTTTAGGACTATGGAACACACGTAGTTACAAGTGGGCAGAAGTGTATGGTTGCAAAATGGACAATAGTTATTTTTTACAATATCGTTTTCATTCTATGAATATTATGTAGCTATGTAAACAGTCCCATAGATTTTATATACTTTCAGAGGATGTCTCCACTGTATGTTGCTAATGAAAAAAAGAAAATAATTGTGATTTTTCATGTGTGTACATGTGTGTAAATATATCCTTTATGTAAATACATAGTCATGTAAATATCTGTTCTGGGAATCTCTTCACTGATAACCATCCTTACTTCTGAGAGGAAACATGCTTCTGCCTTTTTAAAAAAAATTTACTTAACATTAGCCAAATTTATAAGTAGTAAAAGAAAATTAAAGAAATAGTAACATGATTGCATGTAACTAGTGATTGTTTTCTAAACAACTACTACCATTTGCTTTATTTTTCCTTTTAATGTAGTACAGAAACAGTTAAGAAGTCAAGCTGAAATGTAGAACTAGAAAATAGAAAGGAAAGAAAGAAGAAAAAAACAAGTTTAAGAAATAAGAAAAAAAAATAATTGTGATTCACTTTAAAGAAGCCGAGGTCTAACTAGTCAGTTAGATCATTAAACAAAAGACTGTAGGAAAATTTGAACAAAGAATGATCTTTTTATTGTTCCCCTTGGATTAAATGTCAAGTGTTCTATAAAAGTTTATTTTACTGAACATTAGCCAAATTTATAAGTAGTAAAAGAAAATTAAAGAAATAGTAACATGATTGCATGTAACTAGTGATTGTTTTCTAAACAACTACTACCATTTGCTTTATTTTTCCTTTTAATGTAGTACAGAAACAGTTAAGAAGTCAAGCTGAAATGTAGAACTAGAAAATAGAAAGGAAAGAAAGAAGAAAAAAACAAGTTTAAGAAATAAGAAAAAAAAATAATTGTGATTCACTTTAAAGAAGCCGAGGTCTAACTAGTCAGTTAGATCATTAAACAAAAGACTGTAGGAAAATTTGAACAAAGAATGATCTTTTTATTGTTCCCCTTGGATTAAATGTCAAGTGTTCTATAAAAGTTTATTTTATATGTTAGGGCCTCTATTTTCATGATATGAGAAAAGATGATAGAAATCTTTAGAGTTATAGTGACTCAAATTTTATCTGATAAGCATACCGAAAAAGTCTTAAAAATATAACCTTGTGCAGTGTGGTTATTCTGCTATTTTATATGACGTGTATGAAAAATGTATTAAGAATACCTATTTTCTGAAAAATGTGTTTTGTTTAACTGTATGGTATTCATCAATCTTGATAAATTCACTCATTAATTCTACTGCATTATCTAGAAGTTGCTTTTAGATTCTCTGCAGGCATAATTATGCAGTGGATAATGGCGGGGCTCATTTCATTGTTTCCAAACTTCATGCTTTTTTTCTTTCTTTTCTTGCATGATTTCCCTGACTAAATAGAACTGGTGGTGGTAGACATCCTTGTCTCTATGTTGATATGAAGGAGAAGTTTTTCAGTATATCACCACTCATTATATGTGCTGTCGTTTTCTAGGTTTTGGGGGGTTTGTTTTAAGGAAAAAAAAACATCATATGTATGTGATAAATTCTATCGAATGACTTTTCTGTATCTGCTGTCATGGTGACCTGATTTTGTTTGTTTGTCAAAGATGTTTGATTTAAAAGTGTGAAACCAACAAGAACTGCCTTCCTGTATTAAATCCAAGTTGTTCATGGTGCATTGTAGTTGTTGTGTCTTCGTATTCTGTTTGTTAAACATAAAGTTTTAATTCCACTTAAATTCTTATGTTTATTATGTGGAATACAGACCTTTGATTTTTCTCAACTGATGTCTTTATCAATTTGGTGTCAATTTTAAAGGGTCCTATAAAACATTTTCGGCAGTTTTTGCGGTTTCTCTCCTACTAAGAGGTTGTGCAATATTGGCTGTTATTTAATTCTCAATGATATGGGAAAAATCAGGAATTCAGTCTCCAAGACATGGAATTCGTTTATAGGAAAGTTTCCCTATAACGATTCTGTTTATTGAATAAGGAAACCTTGAGATTTCCTAGTTTAACTATTTTGAAATTTTTTAATTCATCATTTCTTAAATTTTTAATTTATTGGCAAAAATTTGCTCAGAACGTGATGTACATGTGTTCAGTATCCTTATGATGATCCCGTCCACCTTCCTGCTGTTGATAATGTGTGTCTTCCTTTTCATTACCTGATCAGTGTTGCCAGGGATTTATCACGTTTTTATCCTTTCACAAAAAAAGACAACACTTGGATTTATCTTTTTTTTTTTTTATTTGTTTTTGGTTTCATTAACTCATGTTAACTTTAATTTTTCATGCTTTAAATTATGGTTTAAATTCCTGATTTATTTTTTAATTTTATGAAAAATATATTTAAATCTTAAATTTTCAGGATTTCATCTTTTACATTATTACGCTACCTTTTCCTTTAGACACGTAGATTGGTATATACCACACAGTTTTTAACACCTTAATTGAGATATAATTGATTTAAAAAAAACTGCACAAATTAAAATAAATGCTATGTATTTTGGTGTGTGTGAGAGAGAGAAACCATCAGCACGGTTAAGATGATGAGCATATTTATCCCTCTCCCCAGATTTCCTTGTGTACTTTTGGATTTTCCCCTCGTAATTCTGTACAAGCCCTCCCTACTTTGCCATGCTGTGCACATTCTTGTATGAGTCCTTTGATGGGTGTGTAATTTCTTTTTTTCTTGGATAAACTTCAAGAAGTGGAATGGCTGAATTATATGAGAGGTGTTATTTCAGAGATTTTTATGGACAGT
>NW_007741540.1:0-914 GCF_000696425.1 Galeopterus variegatus | reverse complement strand
TTATTTTCTGTGTGAAATAAAATAGAAATAATCAGAACCCTGAACTGATTTTTCTTTTTTTAATGAGCATTTGCTTTTGCTTCTGAGAGGCAGTCAGCATGCTCAAAGTTCATCTCATAGTTCATCTCAGGGACTTAGTTCTTTTGAATCTGGATCTCAGGTTTTGTGAGGTGTTTTCTGTTTCTGGTTGGTATTGACATTTAAGGCATAGTCCCTCAGGGATGCCAAATGAGTCCTTGGCTTCTCTTACAGAACATTTCTATTTGGTTCACGGATAGCTCTGCCCGTGTCCCTGAGCTGAGCTTCTGAGAATGCTGAGAGCTCTGCTCAGCTGTTTAGTTTCTAAACTACAAATTTGCTTAGCATCTTGGCATCTTAATCACCTCCCTTTGGGTTATCATATATTTTAAGGAAAAAAACAGTTACCAAACTTGGATTTAATCTCTTGAGCTTCGCTTTTGAGATCTTTTCTCTTCAAATGATTGCTTCCTTGGGTTTTTAGCGCCTTCAAATAATATCTCTAATGTCTTCAAGTTTTCCTAGTTTTTCTCAGCAGAATGGTTAGCCTGGTAGATATTTAGTTGGTTTTCCTCTCATACTTAATTAACCTAATCTTTATAGCAATAAGATAAATTTTCTATTAAGGCAGGTAGTCTTCTGAAGAGTGGATCTCTTCTGTCTTTTTCTGCTTAATATGCCGCATTTAAATTTTTTCATTGATTGCCTAAATGTTTCTCCAGTTGCCAACATGTGGCAGGTATGGATCATGTGGTGGGGGTACATTATTGAGGTATAGCATAGTGTAAAGCAGACAAGTAAATTTGGAATATATTATAGAATATAAGTTTTGTGGTAATTTTTAAGCTACGTTAGTAACCAAAATGTTAGTTATACCTCTTTGTGTTGTGAGTTAT